>NC_030422.2:11847599-12147599 GCF_001660625.3 Ictalurus punctatus | reverse complement strand
TGAGACAGACCAGACAGAGACAGAGACACACAGTTGTAAGTAGTTTTATGTCTTGCTAAGACTGTACAGCACTTGGGAGGACAGAACGGTTTAATCCAGCTGTGTGGTGACATCATCCAGCTGTATTCTTGTAAAAAAAAAAACCAAAAAAAAAAAAAACCATCAGAGTCCCCATGTCTCACTGTTCGGTCTCACTGTTCGCTTTTCGATTTCCGTTCCCACTTTCGCAGAAACTTTTCTCATCTGTGTGTGTGTGTGTGTGTGTATGCGCAAGATGAAACCAGTCCGATGTCAGTAGTGAGACCAGTGCGTGTCGGTGACTCACAGCAGCAGTGTGATGAAGTCAGACAAGTTTCCCCAGACACTGACTCACACTCAGACTGTGTGTGTATGTTTCCCCATCAGTAACTGGATTAATCAATGATGGCACAGTCAGTCGTGCTAATGGTGTGTGTGTTGGTTATCAGATCATTCCACAGACAGACAAAAGAGAGACAGAGTAATAAACACACAAACAAACAGATGGTGTGTGTGTGTATAAAAAGAGAAAGAGGTCAGATTATTCTGCATTGACTCATCATTAGTGTTTATTACACACACACACACACACACACACACACACACAAAGAGAGAGAAACAAATGTACAAGAACAAAGAGGCAGTCAGAGACAGACAGATAAACAACAGGTTGATTCAGCATTACTGTTACCACACACACACACACACACTGCAGACGGTTTATTAGTGTGTGACCCCACCGTGACCAAGGAAGCTAACTATGTCTTCTTCTACAAACCCCCCCCCCCTCTCTCTCACTCACACACACACACACACACACACACACCACCTGCTGTGAAACTGGGTCAGCTGTGGTTTATGAAAACAACTCTACAGAACAAATGCCAAGTCAGACCTGTCTGTCTGTCTGTCTGTCTGTCTGTCTCTCTCTCTCTCTCACACACACACACACACACACACACACACACACAGATTATCAAGTTTATTTTAGCAGAAACACTTTACAGCACGTGTGACAGCGAGCCGTTCTCACCTGGTCCAGGGGCGTGTCTGACTGCAGGTGAAACTTCTCCTTCATCTGCTGGAGCACTGTGCTGAGTTTGTTCTGGTCGGCGGTGCCCTCGTAGCGGCGGCTCAGGTGCAGGTAGAGCGGCCAGCGAGCGGAGTCGAAGCCCCAGTGGCAGGTGCGCTTGTCGGGTGCGCGGTGCGAGTGCATGACGAAGTTCTGAGGCGAGAACAGCAGCTGACACTCCACACACTGCACGCACGGTGCGTCTGGACGCACGTAGAACTGAGGCACAAAGACGCCGCGGCACTTCCCCAGGCACCGGTGCTCCACCTGGACAGAGAAAAGAACATGGTACACAACATTTTAACACCGAATAACAAAATAAAGCCATGCTGCAGGAGACCATCATTTGTTTCATCACCGACCTGGAAGCCAAACTGTCCATTAACAGTTGAAATTTTCGCCCCGGTCTGGGTGTGGTTGTGGGCGGAGCCAGGGCGGAGCAGCGCATTGCACAGCCTCTGCGCGTCGGTCAGTGTGATGAGGCCGCAGGACGGGGCGTTGAAGGGCAGGATGCCCAGCACTTTGAGGACGTGCAGCTGGTCGGCATCACAGCGGGCGCAGTACACGTACAGCTCGTCACACACGACATTAATCTGCTGCAATGTGAAGTCTCGCAGCACAGAGTTCAAAACCTGCGGCAGACACAGGCGCTTCTCTCCGCCCACCACAAAGCTGGAGATCGACTCGCCCTCCAACACCGAGTGCATCAGCTCCGTCGACCTGTCACTAGGCACCAACAGAGGCCCCACCCCCAGGATGGAGGGTGAAGGAAGGGGAGGGGTCATAGGGGTCTGCGCCGAGCCCGCGTCGGTGCGGGCGGAGAAAGCAGCCGGTCCCCCGAGCGAGCTCCGGCTGCTCAGTGTGAACTGAGCCAGCGTATGTTTGAGACCTGGACTCAGGTCCAAGGCTTTATCGCACTCCGATTCCTCGCGCTTCACCCTGCGCGTCAGCTTCATCTCCGCCATCACGCGCTTCTTTATAGGAGCATCCTCCGGTCTGTCCCTGCACACACGCTTCACCCCGCACCGCAGAGCACTCACATCTCTAACCGGCACAGTCACGCTTGCCATGCCGTCTCACACACCGTCACCTTTCTGCCCACACCTGTCTCACACCTCCCGTTGGCTTGTCTCACTGTGAAAGACGTTCCGTTCTCAGTACTGGCATGGGGACGCAGCTCCACTTCCTGTCAAAAATAAAACAGTAACTGTAGATAAGAGCTGAAAACCATAGTATGAATAAAGTTTAATTTTTAGTATTTATTATAGTCCCTCTCTCTTTAATATCAGAGACATTTCCCTCTCAGTTCCCATTTCTAACACACTGAATAACTATTTAAACCCACACACATATTCCACTTTTTATATTAACAATAAAAATTAACAATATACATAAAAATATATAAAAATCTGAAATAAACAACGTGTCTGAGGTAAATCCCACCGAGCCCGAGTGTAAGCCCCTTAGAGAGACATCTCAATGGAGAGCACTAAAGCTGCGCTGAATCCCGAACGACTCGTTACTCCCTACTTAGGTGCACTACATGTCGCACTGAATGACTGCGGCTACACCGTATGTAGCGCGCTACAGGCCGCCATTTGGAACACAGCCATAATGCGCTAAATCCAACTGGGGGGGGGACCACCACACCATAGCCAAAACGTTACACTCACTCAAACTCACGCATAGAGGTTAAAATATAAACTTTAATTAAGTATGTGTTTAAATTCGTGTGTACTACCGGAAATAATCTGAAGGAGAAGCCAGGCTAGTTAGCTTTTCGGCTAACGAAGGCTCTGCTGATGTTATCGCGGCGCGAGCCTTCGCGAGAGAGAAAATTCGCCTCAGACATCTCGTCTTTCGAAGCAAAACGAAGGAACACGAGAGAAAATACGTAGCTACGATAACGACACACTTTCTATCAGATTATATTCCCACGGACAGAATTTAAGAGGATTTAAAGGACCTTACCGTGCTCAAGCTCACTCTCGTTCTCTCTCACTCTCTCTATGTCGCTCTCTGTCTCTAAATCACTCAGTCTGGGTTTCTCTCGACAGCGCGAGACGTGAAAACGTCACCAGATTGCGCTTCCTACCCGTATTTCGTACAAACCCCGTCTTAATGCAGTACGATTGGGGGGAAACATGGGCGCTAGCCAATCACAGCGCGGAGAAATCGTCTGGGCGATAAGGAGAGGGCGTGTTCGTCTATAAACGGGTGGGCTCTGAAACACAACGGATTTTTCCTTTGATCGACGCAGGGAAAACAAGTTCAAGTTTCGAAATGATTTCTGCAGAGAGAACGAGATCGGGGCTAGAGTTTAACCTGCTTTATTTTCGTCAACATTTCCATAAAGTTATTTCAGTTATTATAGCTTTCAATTAAACTATTTTTCACAAGAAAGGACAGTGCGGCAATCTCTGTCTCCAATTCATACCTCTTAATTTATTTATTTAAAAGAATAAGATGCATCCAGTGTAGTTAAGTGGGCGGGGCGGGGGGGGGGGCTTTTAAATAAAAATAAAATCTCTCTTTTTTGAAAAATAAGATGCAATGATACAGCTAATACCACCGTGACCTCTTTCGATCATTGGAAAGCTGAAAGGTTTTACAATTTACTTTAAAACAACTGTATATAATTTAGTGTATTTTGATAACTTGAGAGCGAGCGAGAGAGAAACGGGGGAAAAACCCCAATAATTTTACATTTCTTTTCTGTTGAAACGTCTTCACCTGCATCCGCCATTCATGTGACCGGCCCCTCGGCGCTCCTGAAATTATGGGATAGCACTTTAGCTCGCACAGCTTTCTGAATTAGCAGAAAATTTAGCCAGTTTAGGAGCGAAATCGTCAACGTACAGTTTTCAAATTAACATTGGGAAGCTGACACACACACTTCAAGTAATTAAACTTGTCAGAACACTGTTGCTAAGCAACAGGGAAACCTGAACCCGGAGCATAATAAACTAGCTAGTGGCTGAGAAGAATATTTGACTAGCACATAAGACAGTGTATAGGCACAGTGACAGTAAAAACATCCAAAACATCAACATTTACCTCAAATGTGTTGATAATTACAAAAAATAAAGAATTTATGACTAAAATTATACAGTTTATTACACGAATTAACTGCTAACAACTTCCGACACAATTCATGTAGACATCTCAGAAATACCGTGACACACAGTTTAGTTTAAACATGTTGTTAAAGTAATACTGACTCAAAATGTTTTTCTTTTCATCCTATAATTAATATGTAAGGAATAAAAAACTTGGAGTGTGCCTGATATGAAGCAAAATAACTTACTATCCAAATCCAGCTGAACAAACAAACAAACAATAGAAACCATCATAGAAATTATAATTGTTTTCACTACAAATATCATTATAAACCATCAGCTAACCATTAAAACCATTACTGGTCTTTAATTGTATCCACTAGTCATAACATGCCACCAGTAGAAGGCAACAAATTACCAGTAGAGACCCACAGGGACCATTACATCTTCCCTAAAAACCAATACAATTCCCATTATAACCAATACAAATTTTATGAGGGTTTCTATTGTTTTTTTCAGCAGGGAAGTTGATTATTTTCCTATAACAGCAGGTGTCTTATTCCTTTTATACCACAGCATTTGGCCAACAACCTATTTTTTATCTAATAAAGAATTCTCATTTTTTATGTTTATAGTTACATTTAATATGTAGAATGTTGACGAAACAAGTTGGTTCCTGTTAACACTTACGTTAGAGCAGCTATGAACAGTCGTTCTCTGACCAGATTCACTTTATTCTCTTTCTTGAAGTTAATAAGACAAAAGCAAACAAACAAACAGACAATTCAGCTTGTCATGTTACTGAGAAACCGCAAAGAAGCGCAAACTCATCTGTCCTGGAGATGTCTGAAATCTCAAAGTTACCCCGCTGAAAAAAACAATAGAAACCATCACAGAAATTCTAATGGTTTCATCAGCTAGCCATTAAAACCATTACCATCATTGGTAACCAATAGAAGGCAACAAATTACTAATAGAAACACACAGGGACCATTACAGTTTCCATTAAAAACATTACAAATTCTATGAGGGTTTCTATTGTTTGTTTTTTTCCCAGCAGCTTTCCCTCTGACTGTTACAAAGCGCTGACGATGGAGACTCCTTCCATACATGTTACATAAATGTCTCCTTACTTCACGAAGAAGAAAACTTCATATCAACAAGTGCTATTATTAGAGAAAAATAAACTATATTCCTCCTGGGTGAGCTGCTCAGTTTGTGTTAAAGTTCCTCAGCAGCCATTTGTCAGACTGTATTGAGATGTTAAAGAGTCAGAGTGCATTCACACACTCATTCAGTAACACCACACTGCATTCACACTCTGAAAGTTCACACAGTGAACACAGTGAATGTGGCCTGAGGTGCTACGTTTTTGTTTCATTTCAGTCCCAGGTCCTGATCACAGAACCTCCTCCTCCACACACACACACACACTTAACCAACAGCAGTGAAAAAGAAAATTATTTCTGATTACATACAGGGTCTGTCAGCTGGTCAAACTGTGCAGCACAGTAACACGACATGCAACATGTGTGCATTTGCAATGCCTGATTTAATTCAGTGTGTGAAGGATAAAGAGGCGGAAATTCAATACACTCCAGTTCAATAGACGGCTCTCTGGAAGTCTAAATGCTCTCCTGAGAAATAAGTCTCTCTGTCTTTAAAATAAATATTATTATAGTCACAGCTTTATATTAATGCACTCTTTCCAATGTGTTATCATTTCTATAGAAACAGCTCATTCACAGGGACTCGTATGGTGGGTGTTCCACATAAATGCATTAAAAAGAAAAATGTGTGCAATCGATAAATGATATGGTGAAGTTTTCTGTAAGAAGAAACATGTTTAGGTAAGGTTTACAGAAGGAGTCTCCAGTGTCAGCACATTGTGACAGCCAGAGGTAAAGCTGTAAATACGTTTTCCGACATCTTGAGGACAAGTTTTGTTTTATTTATTTATTTTTGTCTTATTAACTTGAAGAGAGAGTAAAAAAGAGGTTGGTGAGGAACAGACTGTTTATAGTTGCTATAATGCTGTGGTATAAGAGGAATAAAATGCTTGGGGACGTGCTGTTATTGGAAAATAATCAACTTTGTAGTGGTAACAGTAACTCAGCTTTGCACTGGACCATGATACAACTGCAATAAGGATTATTTTCCTATAACAGCACATCCTAGAGTGCATTATTCCTTACTTAATAATAGAAGTAGATTTTCCCTACTTTTTCAGTCAAACTGCATAAAAAATATAAATGACTTTTCTTGAAATGTGACCAGATCATCTTGTACTGTGTAACAGGTTAAAGTCAGCTACAGTTTTTAAGCTAACTGCTAAGCTAGTGTTGGCAAACACGAACAAGTGTGACATTTACACTCACGGTGTGTGTTTTACACGGTCAGGTTTTCATGTCTTTCAACATACACACACACACACACTTCTTTAAAGTTCACACACAGTGTATTCACACTGACCTCTTGACCCCGGCGTCTCCCACTGTGACCTCCTGACCCCTGCTGGTCGGTGCAGTCACATGACCTCAGATCACAAGGGTCAAAGCTAAGGTACCATTTGTTAAGTCTGCAGGATGTATGTGTGTGTGAGTGTGAGTGAGAGAGAGAGAGAGAGAGAGAGAGAGAGAGAGAGTGTGTACAACTGCATTTAGCATTGAGGTTAATTCAGATGCAGCCTGCAGAACCTGACTGTTTTTATTGCTTCATGTTTGAAAGTGAACATGACTGGATTTAGGATTTAGGAGAGAACCGCTCCTAATATAGCTAATCAATAGCTCCTTATTAAACATCTAATTAATGCACTAGATAGTGAGACAGGGAGAGTGAGACAGCGAGTTTTACAGTACCGTGTGTGTATTATATGGCATTGGATGTTCAGTTTTTACAGTTTATCACCAAAATGATCATCTGATTCTTTTCTGGCCCAAAAAAACCAAAACACAAATAAAAAAACTCATGATTTAATTAAGCATTTAAATTGGGCAGGGCTTAGGAGGCAGGAAGACAATAAATAGAGCCATGCTCTGCTACTATAATCTGATGTAAACATAAATAATTTCTAACCCAACCTTTGTAATTAATCAACACCTTCTGACTAATTAGAATTCAGACCTCAGCCGCGCTGTGGAGGAGTGTAATGAGAGTGCACTAACAGTGTAATAAGTATCTGATCATCGTTATTATCCCATATGTTTTTATTTAAAACAGATATTTTTTCTCCATTTAACAGCTTCATCAGAGGAACAGAAATAATAACAGCGATAATAAAAATAACAGGAATAAGAACAGTGGAATTCCATGAGCGGTTCTTTTCATCTAAAAACAGAGGAGGGAATACCAGAGCTCTAACACACACACACACACACACACACACACACACACACAGAGTATACAGAATAAGAGTAGTGTGTAGCATATAGTGTGTGTGTATGTATGTGTGTGTGTGTGTGTGTGTGTGTGTGTGTGTGTGTGTGTGTGGGGAACACATAATGAACTGTAAAGGATACACAGCATATATTGGAGCTCATGAACAAATATGTGTGCGTACACATGTAGTGTATAATTTGGTCATTAGTGTCCAAGGTCCAGTAGAAGGAGACAGCTATAGTGAGACAGACCAGTAGAGAGAGTGAGACAGATGAGTGTAAGGAGCGAGTGTGCACCAAAAAAAAAAAAACAAAAACAAAAAAAAAAACCCCCAGAGATTTGGCAAAAACAATGGAAGCTCTGCGCGCGCACACACACGGACGGACAGTCCCCATCGGTCTCAGATGCTGAATGAGTGTGTAAGCACACGCGCACACTCCTCACACACACTCCTCCGCTGACATCAGCAGTGGGTTGATGTACTCGAAGCCTTCAAACTCTGACTGGTCAATCTTCTTCACCACATCACTGCAACACACACACACACGCACATTAGATTGGGGCAGTGATGCAGTTAGCATTGAGCTGTAGCAGTACAGGTGATGAGGTTATTCTACAGCATTACTGATCCAGCACTGGGGGCAGAGCAACATGTTGATGAACACAGCAGTATTCTCATGCTTTGGGACAGACAGACACTCACTCATCGTCAGGGGTGAGCTGTATGGGCTCGTTGGTGAACTGTGCATCGAAGTTATCGAGTCCAAATTCACCGGAGATGTTCGGCTTGAAGGGAGGAACCACCTGTTTCTGTTCCATCTGTAACACACACACACACACACACACACACACAGATCTGAGTAATCAGCAGTTTCACACAATGACTCTTCTGTCTCCAGTCTACATAAATTAATCAGACAGACTAGGGCAGGCAGAGAGAGACAGACAGATAACCTGGGGCAGAGACAAACAAACATGGCAGAGACAGACAGGGGCAGAGAGACAGACAAAACACCAGACCAGGGACAATGACAGACAGGACAGACAGACCAGACCGACCGACCGACCGACCGACTGACCACAGGAGGGGCAGACATATAGCATGGGCAGACAGACAGGCACAAAGACAGAGTGACTCACCAGGTCCCAGTCTACATTTCGGAAGAAAGGATGAGCCATAATGTCAGCAAAACCTGTTTGAGGATGACAACCCAGACGCTCCTTAGGGTCCTGACACACACACACACACACACACACACACACACACACACACACACAGAAAGAGTGAGATAGCTGAAGTTATTAGCAGCAGTTACTTTGTGAACTGATGGTGGCGCTGTAACAGTGTTATATGTTTGGGTCCCAAGTACTGAACCCTTAGAGTTAACTCTGAATAAACCACTCACAACCTACTCTGGGTAAAAGAATCCTAGTGCTGATTGGCTGAGAGACCATAATTAAGCGGTCATATGTAAACAATATGGCCACAGCCTGCCAATAAGTCTGGGATTGTCATAAAAATGGATAGTTTGATTTTGTTCATCACTAGGGGGCTCTGTAATCAGCCAATCAGCATTCGGGAAGCATTTTGCAAGATTAATGTAGGACTCAACATAAAAATATATTTTTAAAATTATTTGTAGTAGTATTACAGGGACACAAATGTGTGTGTGTGTTTACCTTGTTGAGGAATCCCTTCAGTACACTGGCTGCTTTCACTGACAAAGACCTGGGGATCCTGATCTGCTTCTCCAAGATCACTGACACACACACACACACACACACACACACACACACACACACACACACACACACACGAGATCATGAACACATTTACACACCGTCACATCTCTCTTCTGTTGTTCTTCTAAATATGGTGGTTTGTTGATAGTGTAATTCTCCGTGTGTGTTACCCTGGAATAAATAATCTTCTGTGTTCTGGTCCGGATTGTCAGAGCTGCCCACGATGTCGAATGGAGACCTGCCCGCCATCATCTCGAACATCAGCACCCCCAATGCCCACCAGTCCACACTGAACCCTACACACATATACATATACACACACATATATACATACATAAATATATATACACACATACATACATACATACATACATACATACACACACACACACACACATACATACATATATATATACACACACACACACACACACACACACACACAGGAATACTAGAAGCGATTAGTGTGCAAGGTGGTGCATTAAATATAGTATTTGTGTGCGTGTACCATAGTCCTCTCCTCTCAAGATTTCAGGGGCAATATAGTTTGGGGTCCCACAGAATGTGCTGGTGGTGTCTCCAGGCCTCAGACCCTCCTAACACACACACACACACACACACACACACACACAAAGTTTAAGCCACCTTGTAGATGCTCAGTTAGAGACCAACTTTCCTCTTTTGCCATGTACCCCCCTCCACACACACACACACACGCACTTTCACTAACCCATACACACACACACACACGCACTTTCACTAACCCATACACACACACACACACGCACACACACACCTTGCACATGCCGTAGTCAGTGAGTTTGATGTGTCCCTCAGACTCCAGCAGGACGTTGTCCAGTTTCAGGTCTCTGTAGATGATGCCTCGCTCATGCAGGTAGTTCAGAGCCAGACTAATCTCAGCAGAGTAGAATCTGACACACACACACACACACACACACACACACACACACAGAGGTAACACACCTGAAACAGGTGAATTTCACTCTCAAGTCAGTACTTGTTCCCTACCTGGCGTGTTCCTCTGGAAGCTTTCTCTGTCGCTGCATGTGGAACATTAGGTCTCCTCCGTTTACGTACTCGATCACGAAGAAGAGTCTGTACGTACATACGTGTACACACACACACACACACACACACACACACACACACAAAGTATTAACTGTGGGCATGTATCAAATCACACATCCTATTCATATCTAGACAACAAACAAATTCCATTGTGGAAAAGTGCGTGTGTGTGCGCGTGCATGTCTAACCTGCTCTCAGTCTGGAAGCAGGAGTGAAGTCCCACCAGAAACGGGTGATTGGAGGCCTGTTCAAACACATGCTTCTCTGTCTGCACCCAGTCTATGTCCTGTACACACACACACAATTAACACAACGTTAACACAGAAACACTGAAGCTGATATTGTATGAGGTGTTAATACGCACACTGTCATAAACAAGGTGTTAAATACCTCGTCATCGTTGACGAGCTCCTTCTTAACGACCTTCATGGCGTAGATGCGCTCAGTCTTCTTCAGGCGCACGAGAAGCACTTTAGCGTAGCTCCCTCTGCCAATCACCCTGAGCAAGTCGAAATCAGACAGACCCAGACTGGAGGGGGCTTTACCTGGTTCCCTGCTGCTCACCGCCTGAATGCACGTGCACACACACCTGTATTACTATCTTTGTGGGAATTCTCAAGAACTGTATTGAGTTCTAATCATATTTCTCCACAATGTCAACACTGCCCACCATCACTCTCTCTCTCTCTCTCTCTCTCTCTCTCTCTCCCTAACACACACACTTATATCATTGTTGAACTCTGACCTCATGCTCCTCTCCCATATGGTTGATGCTCTCACTGGAGTTCTTATGAGGAAGAACTGACCAAGAGAGAAAAAGTGAACATTAGATCCTCAGCAGTGTGAAATCACACACACACACCATCCAAAAATAAGGGTTAATTACCTGGCTCTGGGTGTTCAGCTGGGTGTGGCACCGGGTCCACCCGCTCCAACACTGGCTCCTGCTCAACACACACACACACACACTAATTAACGCTTACTTAATGTTGCGGTTATATGATTGTCATAATTAATGTGGTGCCTCTGTCTGTGTAAGCAATACACAATAAACACTATACCTGTACCAGAACAACTAACACCACAATGAACACCCTACATGTGTCTGTGTAATTAACACTGTAACTGATGTACCAATTTATGGTACCTGTATATGGTTAATTAACCCAGAGTACTCAAAACCGTACCTGTATTCGGTTAATTAATCCAGAGTAATCTACACTGTACCTGTATATGGTTAATTAATCCAGAGTAATTAACAACGTACCTGTATCTGCCTGCCACACTCCAGTGTGACCAGTTTGTGACACTTCTTGTGGATGAGCAGTTTGCAGCTGATGCACTTGAAGCCCTGGCGGCCGAGCCCCCAGATCCGGTCAGTGCAGATAGCACAGTGAGCACGCTGAACACACACATGGTGTTAACGTGTTAAAGATCACAGAGTCAACATTATTATTATTATTACTATTATTAGTGGTGATGATCTGTACCCTGTTGAAGCGTTTGGCCTGGAAGGCGTGTCCGTTAGCGTAGTAGAGTTTCCTCCACCGTCGAGCTCCACGCCGATAAATCGACTCTAAACACACACACAGCGTATCTCTCTGTGAGGTGAAGTTAGATTAAACTCACACACAGTGTACCTCATGTTTAGAACATGCCACCAAAATCAAAACATCAACACAGATTGGGAGTTAATTATAAATAAACGTGTGTGTGTGTGTGTGTGTGTGTGTGTGTGTGAGAGAGAGAGAGAGAGAGAGAGAGAGAGAGAGAGAGGAGACTCACTGTCCTCTCCTGGACACGGCATTCCAGGTTTCTCCGGGACACATGGAAACACTACAGAACACACACAGTCAGATTCAGGGTCTATTCCAGAAAGCGGTTTTAACAAACCCTAAACATCTGCGTGAATGGCAAGTTGCGTGATCAAGTTATCACAGAGTAGTAGAATTAATACAAGTAGAATTTCTATAGTTGGGAGTGTGTTGATGAAAAAGTCCTACGTTGGACGCGCGACGCAATCTGTTAAATAACTCAGTCTAAACACATGTTGTGAATGTCGTCACTACTGAGTGGGCGGTACTAAATCCGTTTCATTCAGTCATCACCAATCTGATTGGTTAATTGAGTCTTCTGAATAAATACACTGATTAGTTCAGATCTGGCTGATTGCTTTTTCCCCGTTTGTTTTTTTTCTGTCAAAATAAGCTCTTGACCAGCATGCTTAAATTAACAGGTGCACAGTAGGTAAAATTTTTAAAGACGAAATATCTCCGCCGCCACTTAGTGCACAGACACAAGATATAATATGGAAGCTCATCTTCCGGTGCTTGGCATCGTTGTCTCCGAGTTACTAGTGAGAATATGATGTGAATGATAAGTGTTAAGAGAACCTGCTTTACAGCATACCGTTGGCATAGCAACTGAGCCAGACTTGCTCTGATCTCGGTTTATGGAATGGAAAATTCCGTGTTTTTTTCCAAACCACCCGAGCGAACGGATCAGGGTGAGGAGCTGAACTTACCGTGGATGATGAGCTCGGAGTCTTTGTTCAGTTCATAGAGACGGAGAGCTTCTTCGAGCTCCAGCTGAGACGACACGGTGCAGGGGTCTCCTACACACACACACACACACACACACACACACACACACAGTGTCAATCAAATAAAACATGGCAATCAGCAGTTTGCGAGTCTAATTATAATTCATATTTAATACAAGACCAAGTGTATACATAGATAAGATTATAAGAATGTGTATATATTGTAAGTGTGTGTGTGTGTGTGAGTGTGTGAGAGAGAGAGAGAGAGAGGTAGAGAGAGAAAGACCTTCTTCATCAATCCACTTCATGGTGAAGAGCTGGTCGTTGTCCAGAGAGCACATGTCCCTCACCTCACTGTACAGACCTTCGTAGGAGATGGATGGCTCAAAGTGTGTGATCATGATGTCCCTGGAAGGGGGGGCGGGTCACACAGACATAGAACATAAATAAATTGATGAAACAGTATTAGAAATTGTTGAGCAGGACAATGTACAGGCAAACTGAAGATGAAGAGAGAGAGAAGACTGAGACAAAGAAGAGAGAAGAAGGAGAAGAAGAGAAAAGATGGAGAAGATAGATGAAGAAGAGAGAAGATTGAGATGAAGAAGAGAGAAGAATATAAATAAGGAGAGAGAGAGAAGATTGAGAGAAGATTGAGATGAAGAAGAAAGAAGAAGATAAAGTAGGAGAGAGAGAGAGGAGATTGAGATGAAGAGAGAAGAAGATAAAGGAGGAGAGAGAAGATTGAGATGAAGAAAAGAGAGATGTAATTTCCGTTGTTCCCAAATTTAAAACCACATCTATTTAAAAAAAAAAGAAAGAAAACTCCACCAGAGTCTCTTGCTCCATAACAAATGTTCCACACGTTTTGAATCTGCCGTGTTCTGCTGCTGCTCTGTGAATAGTCTTCCACTGCTTACACAGGGAACTCCAGCTGTTCCTCAGAGCACACTTCTGCCTGAAGAGCTCCAGACACTTCTCAGTGAAGCACAGGGTGTTACCTTCTCTCAGGTGTGCTACAGAAGTTTATCTCCATAAACTTCTTGAAAGTTGCCCAATTCTGAGACATGGAGATGCACAATTGACGGAGTCCCGTCCTCTTCCGGCTCCTCAAACACAGCAGAGGAGCACCTTCATAATTAGAGGCTCTACTCGTTCTTCCCCTGAACCATCCAGATCTCCTCCAGCAGCTTGTGGCTTTGGATTAGTGGGTGATGAAGTAGAGGTTCTTCCATTACCCGTCATCCAGGGGGTTCCACGGATCTTATTATCACACTCACAGCCACACTTTATTACTAAAATAACCACAAACTCCTCAGTCACACAAACCATGTAAGACCTACCTACATACACAATTCTAATGTGTGTATGTGTGTATGAGAGAAAGAGAGAGAGACACAGATAGTGAGAGTGATAGAAAGATAGAGAGAGAAACAGAGAGAGACAGAGACATACAGAGAGCAAAAGAGACAGACTTGGGGGACAGACAGGGAGGGAGAGAGACAGACAGGGAGGGAGAGAGACAGACAGAAAGAGAGGGGGAAGAGAGACAGACAGGGAGAGGGGGGAGGGAGGGAAATGGGAACAACCTCCTCACATTACAGGTTTATCAGGTCCTGAGTGACAACATTCTCTCTCTCTCTCTCTCTCTCTCTCTCTCTCACACACTCACACACACAGAGTGACTACAACATAGAACTATTTCCAGACAAAGAGAGACACCGATACTGAGGATGTGAGTGTGTGTGTTGGAGATAAATTTGGTGGTTATGTAGTTATTAATGTACTTTTGCATTACAAAGACAGTGACAGACACACACAGCAACACTTGGTGTGTAATTTATTAACAAATTAAATGAATTTGTAAACAGATACTATTTGTGCACGATTTCCTTCATATTCCGTAAACATTAAATACAATCCCTGACAGCAGAACAGAATGATAATAATAATAAAACTAATTTTATTCAAATATTTATAAACAAAACTAAATTAAATGAAACAGTTAGTAAAGAATAACACAAAGAGAAATAATCAATCATAACGTTTGATGGGATTAATAAACAATTCGCTCAATCAAAAATTAATCTGGTTTATTCTCCACATGATTTGAGAATAATAATACTAACAATAAATTATTATTATTATTATTACTACTACGTCATAACTAAAAAACTACTGAGAAGTAAACAACTAAACGGCATATGATAAAAAAAAAACTTCGGTAAACTTTAATTAAGAAAAAACAACAACAGCAACGATAGTAATGAACTATACATTTTTTAAAACTTTAATAAATAAATGAATTAATTAATACGAACTAAAAGACCGAAGAACTACGAGCACTCCAATAACATACAACGCTAATTTAGTTTAGCCTCAAAGCTACCTGAGAGATTTTATCCAAAACACAGAGACTGTATATTGTGTAAACGGTGATGAAGTGTTTTAAATGTGAAATAAACGTAAAAATGAAATGTAGTTTCCTGCCACACGCTTACCCGCGGTAGTAGGCCTTGACCCGGACCTGGTGCGGATTGTCCCCCGGGTGGCTCGCACTGCTGTCCCGCACAGTCGGCATCCTCAGCGCCGGGAGTGAGCGAGTGCTAAACTAGCTAACTGACAGTCGGCTGAACGACAACCAACACAAATAAAAAACTAAATAAAACTTTATATTTACGGTTATAACTAAAATAACAACAATAATAATAAATCCACTGAATAAACACGGTATTTCCTGTAAAAGTGTAAGGAGGAGCACCGGAGCTCACAGGAACAACTAAAGAGCTAAAACTTCTCCAGCCGACGGCAGAATTCCAAATAATTCGCCACTTCCTGTAGACGCGCACTTTCCCTTGCATAGTATCTGCACTTCACTCTAGTGCACTATGTATGGGTGAGAATACAATTGGAATTCTACCAAAGAGGAAAGAGTTGGACTGAACCAAGTGTGGAATGCGCAGGGAGGTGCGTGCAAACATATCCGTAGTTAAAAATGCAAAAAAATAAAAAATAATAATAAAAAAATAAAGTAGCTAAAGTGACGTTTCTGGATATGATATTATGACTCAACGAATTAATGGGTTTGATAAGTATCCAAGGATTTAATGTGTTAAAAAAATGTTTTGCGTTGAATGGACAGATGCGTTGATCCGCATTGAGATTATACCAACTGAGTTGCGGGGAGGGGAGGCTGAAGAGGGTTAGCTGAGTGTGCATACTGTAATATGCACACACTCTTTTTCATTTGTTTATTTATTTATTTTTATAAAGAACAATCATATGTAAAATAATAATAATAGACTTTACTCAAGCTACATTGTTCTCACCATATTCTAGACAGTTTATTGTTTGTAGTGACTCATGAGGAGACGCTGTACAGGGCATAATGTTGCATCAAACACCAAGCTACACTACATAATAAAAAGTATCTGGACTTGTGTAACATCTAATTCCAAAACCATGATTAATATGGAGTTAATCCTCCCATCACTCTTTCTGGGAAAGTTTCACTTTTGGAACATTCGTTCTTCTTCATTAACTAAGCTCTTTATCCTGGTCAGGATCATGTTAAATGGTGTGTGACCGAAGTGAGATGTTACTGAGATTAGCTGTTCGTTTGAAAGCCCAGTGGTGTCCAGTGTTCCTAAACAGCAGCTGAAGCGGACAAGGATGAAATTATTTCAGGAGTTGTTTGTTCTCTAATATAACCGTGCGACCGACTAGCTAGGAAGCTAACATTAGCTACGTCTGTTCGTAACAGTAACTTGCAGAGTCACGTAGCTATGCTCATAGTTCAGAACAAAACGCATGAAATCTTACACCTGGATAAATAACTGGCAATGTACTTAGGTATCAGAAGTTACTGTCATTGCAGTTAAAAACATTTATTATAACCAATAACAAGCAATAACTCACAGGACATTTGCTACTTTGTTACATTTACACGCATGCGTGGAATCGAACCGGAAGTCTCACACAAAACGAGGAAGTATGAGCTATTACTTACTTCCAGGTTTTAAAATAAGGCAGTATCGTTTTAATGTCCCCTTCAGGAAATGCTCTTGAGAAAGTGAATTCTGCCTCTCTGATCTGAAATGAGATTTTTGCCTTGGTGATGCTCGATTCTGGAACATAGCTGTGAAGATTTCTCGACTGTTCGGCCAAAAGAAGCACTGGAGTTGGATGATTAAGCCTGGCTCGCAGCTCGTTTAACACTTCATCCCACGGGTGTTTTATAAGAGCCAAGTTCATCCACAACAAAATCTGCAACGTATTTCTCTACGGGTTTTCGTTGGTGAATGATCAGCTCCTTCCTCAAACTGTTGTCATGAAGCATACAATTCTCAAGATCAGGGGTTGTTGTGTGGTCGTTGTGTGGTCTGGTGGAGCGTGGTATAGATGTGGGCCCAGCAAAGTACTTCAGTGGGTCAAACCAAATACTTGAGTAAATAACGTTACGGCTCTGATAAACGTATGAAAAAGAAACGCCAGAAGTTTAACGACTTCCCTTTTCTAAACATGAACCAACTTCTGTAGCAGATCCTCCATTTTGGTTTATTCAATCACATTCGTTTGTGTAAATTATTTCGTTTTACTGAATTGATTTTTCACCGTAACCCCTCTGGTCTGATTAGCAAACAAACAACATGGCTGCTTTAAAGAAACTTCATTCATGAAAACAGTATGTTTATAGACGAGAACAGAACCAGGCCTATGATTAAAACACATTGTGTAGGCAAACTCATCAAAACACTGTGTGAAGTGCAGCAAACCAATTAGTCATTTAGTCAAAGTGGTATAAGAGATTCTCGTGGCTTTCACACGGAATTCAAATGTGCATGCAGCTGTCTTCCATTAACCATGTGATGCATTGAGCAGGTCTTTGCTAAACAAAATAGTCTATCTTGTTTTTTGCCAAAGAACTGCCTTACTCTCATGTGCATGTATCAACCTGCTCATTGTGTAAATAGTTTCATACAAAATAGTCCACCCAACAGTCATAACAGACAAATATACACCATATGCTTCATCATAAATGTCAGTAATGCCACTTGAACTGATTACAGCAGAATTCTGACATGCAATTATTCGATTGAACAAATTGACTAGTCCATTAACTAGTCCAATTTACTAGTTCACTGGTGCAGCTCATCATCTATCAGTTGTTAGAGATTTTTCCCCCTGAGTAATTCACATGGATGAGAACTCCATGATTCCCTAATGCCTACAGAAATGGAATTAATCTTCCCCGTATCATTTTAGGATTAAAATACAATATCTACACATCCTGGCTATGATTTATATGCTTTAAAAAAATCAGATTGTTGTTTGTTTGTTTTCAAATTAAAAAATCCTGACATAGATATCAAACTTATCACGGTATTTTGCATTTAAAGAATTGTTCGAGTGTTCACACTGACCATCATTGGGGAAGACTATGCTTATACAATTTAAACACAGACTTTGCTTCGTTTGTTTGGGAGTCCTTTAAACCTCCATGCAAATCTCTTCCACTTCTTTTCCCTTTTAAATAGACGATATGGTACCTGCCACCTTAGTGAACTGACTTGAAAATAAGTTAAGCTGAGTACAGAGTGTCCCGACAAATACTGAACTGCATATGCAAATTAAGGCTTTATTATGCAAAGCAGAAGCCATACATCAACACTGTCCAGAAGCGCCACAGATGTCTCTGGGCTCGGTCTCATCTGAGATGGACAGTGACACAGTGGAATCGTGTTTTGTGGTCCGACGTGTCAACATTTCAAATAGTTTTTGGACAAGACAGCCGTCGTGTTCTCCGGGCCAAAGAGGAAAAGGATCATCCAAGCATTTATCAGCGTCAGGTCCAAAAGCCAGCGTCTGTCATGGTATGGGTGTGTGTCAGTGCCCATGGCATGGGTAACTTGCACATCTGTGAGAGCAGCATTAATGCAGAAAGATATGTACAGATTTTTTTAGCAACATATGCTCCCATCCAGAGCAGGACAACACCAAACAACAAACTGCGAAAATCTGACTACTCTAGGAGGCCACAAAAGGGATGCACCCTACACAAGGAGGCTCACATGTTGAAAAAGTGTGAGAGCCACTGGCCTACATGTAAGGAAATGAGATGCAGCGCCCTGAGAGCGCCCTCTACTGGACACACACTGACACACATGCAAGAGTCACAAATGAAAAATTTATAAATTTCTGTCATAATGAAATCTGCACACTAACATAGAAACATTTGAGTGACTTTTGTGTGAGATTTGGCCTTAGATCCTCAAAAAACCCTATACCGGATTCTCGAGGAACTCTCCTGAACTTGTAAGTCGCTTTGTATAAAAGCGTCTGCTAAATGAATAAATGTAAATGTAAATGTAACTAGATCTCCACAGTTCCTGAATGCAGAAACAGACAGACTTGGGATAAACCCATCATGTTATGTTATGTTTAAAACACGCATACTGCACATCCCTGTTATAATTTATACACTAAAAAATCAGTCCAGTTTTGTTGCTTTTCCCCATTAAAGGAAATCTTGATTTAGCTTTCGAATTGATCCCAAAATCTGCATGTAAAGAATTATTAAACTCTTCACACTGACCATTGTTAAGGTCAATGTTAAGCTTATTTATATAAACTTATTATGAACTAATTTAAAAACACTCCTATTAGTTTACAAATCTTTTAACAATCTAGCTTCTTTAAACATTATGGAGCTCCTATCATTTCAGAACCCTCTAGACGGTTCCCAGATCTAGACTGAATCTTAGCGGTGATCGCTTTCACTGTGGCTGGCCCTAAGCTTTGGAATAGCCTGCCTCTACATATTAGAACTGCTTTAACTATTTTTAAATCCAAGTTAAAAACCTATTTCTTTTCCTTGGCATTTGAGCAGTCATTAAAAGATATTTGTTATATGATTGTTGTGTAATGGCTGTTACAATATTAGGATTTCTATTGATATTATTATTTGTATTTTTTTTATCTTATTTCTATTGTAGCTTTTGTAATTATTGTTACAAAGCACTTTGGGCAGCCTATGACGTTATTAATGGTGCTATATAATAAACTTGGCATTGACCTTGAAATCTTCAGACGGCATGCAAATCTCCACTTCTTTACTGGCATAAAGTTGGCTTGACATTGGAGGTTTCATATACGCAAATTAAGTGACCGTCTCTAAAGTTACATATGACATTGGTTCAATGGCATTTGAAGACAATGACTTACAGTCACAAAGCCAACTGTAAAATCTTCATGTAAGTGTCATCTATAGATTTCTGATATTTAACCCTACAATACATGAACCAATAAACCTACATGAACCGACATGTTTGGTAATTGGACTGTAACTTTAGAGATACTTTAGAGAATTAACTTTAATTGAACGTCCAACATCAAGCCAACTTTATACCAGTTACCTCTTTTGCCTAATACCTTCCAGTA
The DNA here is from genome assembly GCF_001660625.3 of Ictalurus punctatus. Classification (NCBI taxonomy): domain Eukaryota; kingdom Metazoa; phylum Chordata; class Actinopteri; order Siluriformes; family Ictaluridae; genus Ictalurus; species Ictalurus punctatus. The sequence continues at coordinate 12,127,258 of NC_030422.2, read as the reverse complement.
GTTGATACGTCACTCCTAAGACAGCTGAATCAAAATAACTAGCTTAGCTGAGCACATTTAGCAAAAATATTGCATTCACACACATAAATTTAGAGAAATATCTATGGGACAAAAGCGAGCCATTTTGAAGCTAAGAAAAGAGGGAAAATCCATTGCACAAGCATTGCGCATGGCCAGTAGAACAATTTGGAATGTCCTGAAAAAGAATTAAACCCCTGGTGTACTAAGGAACAGACACCGAACGGGTTGGCCAAGGAAAACAACAAAAGCTGATGACAGAAACATTGCGAGAGCTGTAAAGAAAAACCCCAAAACAGCAGACAGTGACATCCCCAACAACCTCCACAGGGCAGGGGTAAAGACTTAGAGAGCAGAAATATAGAGGCCATAACACAAGATGCAAACGACTCATGAAGAATCAGAAGGCCAGATTAGAATTCACAAAGAAATACAGAGATGATCCACAAAAAAAGTCCTGGAACCAAGAAAAACCTCTACCAAAATAATGGAAAGACAATCTGTAAAGGTCTATATGTAATAATTAGCATTTAAGAGTGAATCATTGTTTATAGAACCCAGAAACTGTCTTGATATTTGCTTTGCATTATAAAGGAGTCGAATCAGTGCCGGATCAGATTGATTAGTTCGTAATGATACTCTAAGTCATAAATGAAATATTAATGAAAATATTATGGAAGCATTATAAACCACTGCTGTCATCTCGGGTTAAACTGTGATCCTAATGTGCCCTAATATGCAAATCTTATGAAAAGAGCTCATGCAAAATGTTATCCAAATGCAGGGAAAAAAGGACGAATGAAATGAGTAAAATTTGACCTGTGCAAAACAAATATTATCTAGAAGGTTAGTCAATTACTGTAGCAAACAGAAAGCTACTCTGTTTCTATTCATTTTGTTTGCTTTTTAGACAGAATCTTAATTATTTCTCAGACCATGTACAGAAAGGAGTTTAAAATCTTTGCTATTATTATTATTATTATTATTATTATTATTATTATTATTATTATTATTATTATTATTATTATTAGGTTGCCAATCACTGAAGGTTCTACCTTTTCTTAATTTTCTTAACCTGGCTAGGACGTCTGTGGAAGCTCATTGAACCTTCTGGTAAAAACTTTGGCACTTTGATTGGGGAGGGTCTAAAGTATATTCTGACCAAAATTGGGCCAAGTTCTGCTTATGCTCTAGCACCACTATTGGGTAAAATTTGGGCCTAATTTAGAAGTATGTTTATGGGCATAACTTTTGAACCGTGTGTCCAAAATGAAAAAGGCATCCCTGGATTCTCTAGGTCGAGACGAGTTAAACGCACCCTATGAACTCAATTTCTGCCTAATTAGATTTTCCACCATCTTAGATTTTTAACAAAAACTGTTTTTTTTTTCATTAGTCCTTCAAAATTTGTCCAATCATCACCAAATGTTGCACACATCATCTTTAATTATAATGGGCCCACAAATCTGACTGCAAAGCTGGTTTGGGAACAGCACCAAGCAGGAAAGCTGGGTTCTCCAGAGGGCGGTGCCATCAGCTTAGCTGATGGAAATTATCACCAAATGACTGGTTTGAATAATCTGTCTAGTGTTATAAAGGCTTAGTAGCGTTTCATAAAGTCAAATGCTGACAGTGAAGACAGACGGTTTAGGAGAACAGACTACAGGTAAGTTTTGTTTTTGTACACTGATGCATTTATTACTGTTTATGCTTTTGTTTAAAATCTGGCAAAGGGACTTCCAATGAAAATTATCCTTCAGGCTAACCTGGGTACATTCTACATTTATGAATGCTGATTAATGTACACTGTCCCTTTTTGGGGAAAAAATTAAATAAATAAATAAAAAAATATGCTTTATGCCTGTCTTTCTGTGTTAGATATTCTATTTAAAGAAAAAAAACCCTTATTGTAGATGTGATGCCATAACTAAAGGGTATATTGAGATACTGCGTCATTTAGAGTAAATATCAATAAATGGAATATGTGTGTGATTTTATAATAACATTCTTAAAAGAAAACCTGACTATGGTTTACTTTAATTACACACACTGTGAAAATCCAGAAAACGTTATATGCGCTATTCAAAACCATTTGCAAAGTTAGCAATGGTATGTGCTACGGATGATAAATTCCAGGAGCGGGACTGTCTGTAAAAATGTTTTTTGTAAATTTGGACTCCTCACACATTCTCACACATTGTGGGAATTTATGTTTTTAGCAGGTGATTTTCTCACAGTGCTAGCATTATTACATTAATACTTAAGCTTTTTTTTCTTCTCTTAATGCGCTCCAGCTACTTGGTCACCATGAAGTTGAATCTTTTTCATCTCCTGTGTCTTAATGGTGAGAACATACATATTTATAAACTATGTTGACTTTCAAAGGGAACTCAATGTTGCGTGAGCTTCATGTTGTTGGAACCGCCATTGCCCATGACCAGTATCTAAAGCTTGTGTAAGCTCACGCTACATCTCGTTCCCTTCTCAGGGAACAGGGTTACCCAGACGTTTTCTGAGGTGTATTTTTTGCTTTATCATTCAGATGAATTAAATACCATAATGAAATAATTAATCAAACCAAACCAAAAGCGTTCCCTGTGTTATCAGGAGATAAAATCTTAACCTCTCAATGATGCCAAATCGGCTGTAACACTGCAGATTTGGTTGGTTTCACTTTTTTTTCCAAAATATTTTTAATAATAATGAAAACATACTTCCTGTCACATAGCAACAATATCATTATTGTTGCTCATTAATTAATACTCATTATCGTTATACTTACATATAAACACATGCATACACAGTATAGAAAAGAAAAATTAAATTAAAGAGTACAATCAACTAAACTTTAGCCACTGTGAGATGCATGGATATTTAGCAGACTTGCACTGCAACAGTAGGCAACGTCTTGCTATTAGGGATGTGAAAGCGATCGTATCTTTTTTTACAGAGCGTAATGGAACTGAGGCATCAGGAATCCCAAATATAGCAATCAACGGGCAAGGTTTAAATCTACTCTGAGAATAGTGGACATAATAGTAAAGAAACCAGTCCAAAAACCACAGAGATCAGGGCAAAAAAAACAACAACAACCCATATAACCAAGATGACAGGGAGAGCCATGGCATTTATCACACTTGTCCTCTTCTTCAGGATATATTACAGAAAGTCTCGACTTAGACAAATGGACTCTATGTAAATCTTTGAATTGGATGAGCCCAAGATGAGCACAAGAAATGGTAGACTGTATCCTCCCTATAGCACGTTCCCAACACTCTTCAACTATGTGTTCTCCTAACTCCATTTCCCACGCATTCTTAATTTTGGTACTCGACTCACTACCTAACGCCAGAATAAAATCATATATCTTAGAAATCATTCATCTCTGATGTGGATTGTTTGGAAACAAGCTTTCCCAAGCCTGTTCAGGAGGCGCAGAGGGGAAATTAGTTAAATATCTAGAGACGAAATTTTGAATTTGAAAATAATGAAACAGATGCTTCACAGGAAGATCATAAGTAGATGACAGATTGGCAAAGCTATCAAAGACACCACTGGCATACAGATTTTTTAATTGGTTAATGCCCTTGTCGTACCACACTGAGAATGTAGAGTCCAAATACGATGGAGGAAATAAATGGTTGTTGCTTAAAGGACCCAAAGAGGATGCACCTACAAACTTAATGCGCCGTCTAAATTGATACCAAATCTTAAGGGTGTTAAGGACAACTTGATTATCAGTATATAGAGAGAGTTTTGTAGGTAAAGAGGAATAAAGTAAAGCAGGTATAGGGGATTCTCTACAAGATGATAGTTCCAATTTACACCAAGAAGATCCAGGAGATTTATCCCAGTAGCAAAGTTTATGGATGTGCGCAGCCCAGTAATAGAATAAAAAATTTGGTAATGCAAGTCCTCCACTAAGTCTACATCCCTGCAATAAAGTTTTATGAACCCTTGGTGGCTTCCCACCCCAAATAAAAGAACTAATTATTTTATCCAATGAATCAAAGAATTGTTTTGGCATTTTTAAATGAAACGAATATGTTAAAGGTAAAAGGGATATTTTTATATTATACAGTATATTGGAATATTTTCCCCTCACCCTCATATGATGTTTCTATCCTGCCATGTTTCTGTCCTCATGCAATATTACAAGCAATACATTTTCAAACACCTTCTGCCCACATACAAACATTCTCCCTAATTTGCATACCAATGTCTGTATTCTGAAATGTTACGCTTGATAGTTAAACTACAACCTGAATTTAGGGAAAACTCTTATCAGTGTGGCGAGCACAACTTAGACAAGTATCAGACCATAGCATTAGAAAACACCACAACTTTATCTGTCAGTACTTTAACTGTAATAAATACCTATCCAGATGTTTACCGGGACGTGTACTTATAAGACATGTAATTCCACCTAACCTGCAGTTCAGAAATCTCTTGTGAGCCGGATGTGAGCTTCGGTTTGAACCAAGCACTCTTAAAGGTTTCACACTTAAAGGTTCACACTAGTACTAAATTATTGCTCTTGTGCAACAACAGTAGCTTGTATTTTGTCTCTTTGTTCCAATGACGTGCTGTAGTAGCCACATAGGACTGGTCCGAGGAATTATTTGAAATGATTGTTACTATATATAACCAGCAGTAGACATTATATGAATACAGATGTAGGCTAAACCTAGCTATATTATTTTCATTTTCAAGTTTACATATGACATAAAGTGCCTCAGGTTGCTCATCTGGCCTTCATAAAGTATATTGTCTCACCTGTGTATATATTTACATTTAATATCTTGGTACTATTTCTAGACTATAATGAGCAGTTCGTGGGTGCAATAATTAGCCAGTGGTATAATATAATGTTATGTTTAATGTATTGTGTTGATTATTTTAACATGAATAAATAATTAGTCTTTTAAACTCGCTATATAATAGGTTAATTAAAACATACACAGATATAATTAATTCATTAAATGCAAATATTTTTCAACAGCTGTTGTTCCAGTCACCCTGCTCATCCCACTAGCCCCAATCCTGATCAAGAAAAACATGACATGGTTAGATGCGCAGAAATACTGCAGGAGTGCACACTTTGACCTGGCTCAAGTTAAAACTGCAACTGATTGGGTGATGGTAGGAAACACGTTAGCGAAACAAAGTGTAACAGGACCTGTCTGGCTCGGACTTTACAACGACTTTGACAACTGGCGCTTTTCCCTGAATGATTTCCCGTTACAGAATATAACTCTTAATAAATGGGGCAGTGGAGAACCTAGTAATCTTAATGGTCATGAGACATGTGCTGCAATAGACCAAAAAGGACTGTGGTGGGATACAGTTTGCCAAGGTGTAAAAACCTTCATATGCTATGACGGTGAGTGGACATCCTGATTTTAACTTGCTTTAGGTTTTCTTATCATTGTATTGACAAATTTTAAAACATATACAGATATAATTAAGTAATTAAATGCAAATATTTTTCAACAGCTGTTGTTCCAGTCACCCTGTCCATCCCACTAGCCCCAATCCTGATCAAGAAATTAATTTGCGTTAACAGGTGGCCTACTATAGGCATGATGACACGTAGCAACCCATAATGATAACAACAGACTGGGTTGCATACACACATCTAGCCAACACATTGTATGTCTCTCCTATGATATTTCGGCACAGAGTTCTTTAGGGTTAATGCTTGTTCTTTAAATTCCGCTTTAAATAGCTGTAATTAGAATATTTATTCAGTTGCTGGCTCTACTCCTGTTCTACTTCATTATATTCCAGACCTCCAGGCCAGTGTACATTTAGAACTACTAGAGAGCCTGCAGCTTCAGGATAATGACACGTCCTGACAGTACACCTTATCTGACCGTAACATTTAATGAAAGGAGCCATTAAATCACTTGACCTGTGTTTAACAATAACTTCCTGTACTCAGTGGGATCATTTGTCTTTAGAGACTCTTTATGATGTTCCCCAAAGTACACAAACAGCTGGTCAATGAACTGGAACTCGGTCCTTCTAAAAACAATCAAGAACTGAGAGAATCCCAGACATCCCAGACAATTGGAGCTGACCAGCTGGATTGTTGTTGTTGTTTTTTTATAATGATAAGAGGCTTTGCATTTTATTAATTGACAATTTTTTTTATACTTATTTCACAGCTATTGGTGCAAGCAGGTATGTTGGTGTCACTACTATGTTGAACTGGTCCGACGCTCAGGCTTACTGCAGGCAGCATTACACAGACCTGGCCAGCCCGTTAACTCTCGCAGACAACAGCCTGGTACAGCAAGTGGCAATAGTCCAGGGGTTTTCTTGGTTAGGTCTATTCAGGGATGGCTGGAAGTGGGTAGATGGGACCAAAGTGGACCAACTCTTGTGGAAATTCCCACTGCCTGATAATGCCAATCCTCAGGAAAACTGCGGGACACTCAACGGTGGAATACTTTATGATGAAAAATGCACCAGCCAGTACTATTTCGTCTGTGACTTCAGTGAGTCTTTTACTTTCATGTCTACTTCTTAGTGATATGTTGTGAAAGTTGCTAAACTTCAAAAACCTAAAAGTTAAATGATATTATCGATTTTTCAGTCTTCATCTTACTACTTCACTGCTTTGTGACTTATTTAAAAATATATTGCTCTCAACTATTCTGAGTAGTATTCAAAGAATTCAAATAAATTCATAAGGAATTTTCCACTGGCTTCTTAAGGGTGTAATTTACCAAATTTATTTCTTGTCCACTTTTATTTTATTTTTTTTAAACCTACTACATTCAACCACACTCTTGTCAATGTCATCTTACAGTTTTGAGAAGAACTATGCAAGGGATGATCTAGCAAACCTCACCCATTCTGATTAATTCATGGAGACACTGGTTTAATTAAGAGGAAAGTTGACAGCACAATAGTGAAATAAGTTTAAAAGTACAAGAAGGGGGCAGGGAATAAAATATAGTCAAACACTATTTCCTTTCAGAAGGAGAATCTATATTTGCCAAGTACATCACTAAAGAGCAATTCCAGTGTGTTCCAGGAAATATGTGCTAGTGTATTTGCCAAAAAACACTGGCTGACCCTTCTACCCTTGGATGTAATGACTAAAAAATATGCTAGAAGAGTTTTATGATATGAATCTGGAATGATTGGCAGTTCATTAATTGAAACAGACCCCTGAAAGCAACACCCCTTTCCCATATCTCACAGTCTCTCGTCTAGACTCGAGTTTCCTGCTTGAAAGATGTGATCATGCGGCGTCCTTGTTCACAAATCAATTAAAAAATGGACAATGTGTTGTGTTCATGAAGATGTGTGTTTCACTTAGCTAATGTTAGACATGTATAGAGTTAACATTGGTTCACTGTATGAACTTACAATACATTTGAATAGTGAAAAAATGCCAAGAATTTTGGCCAAATTTGTCACGTGCCAAATATAACACTTTACAAATAATTTTACTGAACATGTGCATGGCTTATAGCGTTCTAATGAAAATGTTTGTGTCTACAGGAACACGTATGGCTTGGTTTCCTCATTAAAACACAGCAGTGATGAAAAGAGAAGTGAGGCACTTGTTAAATGTCTGAAAATCATTGAATTGCACACTCATGCATGTCTATTTTGTCTTCAGTTCCAGTGGTGAAACATGTCGTGAAACTGCATGTGAAGTCTGATGACAGTGTGTTCGATCCTGCTGTACAGTCAGCCATTTTAGAGCAGGTAAGTCACGTGATGGCTTTAAGTTCAGGAATGAGATATGTCGAGACTTAGTGTTCGAGGCTCTGTAGCAGATTTCATTCGTTTGTATTTTACTTGTCTTTAACGTCCCACTATGGTTCTGCACACTGTAGAATCAGAGACAGGGCAATAAGTAGAGACAAATGGACTGTGACTCGTTTGGATCAGGTTTAATGAGGACTGGAGGAAGAGAGCCACCAGCAATGGAGAGCACTGCCGGTATACTGTATGGTGGTGTAAATAGCTTTGGTGTACTCAGATATGGAGAACAGGAAAATAATACAAAGATACAGGGAAAAGAATGATTAAAATCACACCTTTGGCCACTCCCTAGTTAGTGCTTTTGGTGTATTCACCTGCCTTGTCTTCCCTGATGGCTAATAGCTCAGTCTCATGGTGAACTCAGAACATACAGTACGTACTGCTGTATCGCTGCTACCCCTATTTTCACATGCTGATTGGTCCGTACCCTATCAAATATCCTTTCTCTACAAATAGATATGTTTATTACAGCAGCCTTGAATAAAAAACTGTTTTTATTATTATCTCAGATCAAACAGAAGCTGGGCACAGAGGCCAAGGTGTCCTGGAGGGTTCAACCGGACGGAAAAATCTTCCACAAGATAATCCAGCACAACAGGTTACCTCTACATTTTTATCCGGTTGAAGAGAGATACAAATGAATATTATGTTTATAACAGAAATGGATTTTATTAATCATATGATGCAATTTTTCTTTTTTGTAGCACTTTGAACTGCTCGGAAAATATGCAGCTACAGAACCCTTAATGTTATAATTTCTTCATCAGTCCTGTTTGGAAATCTGAGTTGCCTTCATATGGGATTTCATGACATAAACTGCGATGAGTTATAATAATGATTATGTAATACTCAGTTTAACTACAATAATCTGATTCAAAGGACCACGGGATCAGATACCTAAAAATCTAAAAGTTGACCATAAACACAGTAGACATTTTTAAGGTTCATTTCCAGAAAGAAAAAAAAATAAATCAACCAAACAAAACAAAACATGTACATATAATGATGTTTCCACTTTTTTTTCTCTCAGTTTAAATATTTATTAATAAACCGAAATATATTCCCCTGTTATAATTATATATATATATATATATATATATATATATATATATATATATATATATATATATTCCATATCTATAGAAATGTAGTAATAGTATACAGTATGTAGTATAGTGTTGTTGATGACAGCCATCTTGTACAGCACATAAAATAGTAGATACATTTTTAGGCATTGTTTATCTCCAACTAAAATGAATAAATGAATCAATTGAAATCAGGACTATTGTAAGAGTCTTTTGTGTTTGATTTGTCTCTAATACCCCCCACAGTTTTGAGAGTTTTTAAGTGTGAATAGCAACAGTTACAAATTAAGAGACAAGGTGGAGCTGTTGTAACGAGGACAGGAGGACGTCCGCATAACATTACATTACATTACAGCAAACTGAATTAATACTGTAGTAGAGCTGATAAACATAGCTCATCTGACCAGATGCTAGATACAATGCGAGAGACATTAAGTCCGAAAGTGGAGATTATTCCGACTTTCATTCTTTTTATTTCCTCTCTCTGTTCTGATGGCTTGTCTAAGGAAAACGTTGATGAATAAAATCCAGAATGTTTAAAGACAAATGGACAGAGCCGTCTCATCTGTTCAGTAGTCCGTGTTATTCAGTTGTGTTAATCAACTCCATAAGCAAGGAATTTTATGTTAATGGAACTTTAACCATGGTGTAAACCAGGGTCGAGTGGTCAGGACTGCAGGTTTGATATAGTCCCATGCTTTATTCAGTACTCCAGATTTATTTTTCAACTGTAGTCCAACTATTGAACTATTAGGTTTATTTTTTAAACATGTGTAATACTATTTTGCCCACGGATTTTCATCATCCTGGATTTTTCCACCTGCAGAACACATTATATCCAAGTCAACATTATTTATAAGCCGACTTGTTTTTTGAGATATTGAGTTTTGGACCCAAGTGACCATCTGTCTGTCTGTGGAAACCATGAAAGATTCTGTAATAAACCCTACAATGAGCTTTCAAAGTGAAACCTGTTTTTCTTTTTGGAACTTTTCTCTAACTCAACTGTTTTTAAAAAAAAGGAGTTTATAATTAACATTAAGTAACGTGTTAAAGTGGGAAGTCACTTTGCATACTGGTGAACATCCCAAAAAAATAGACAAGTTGGAATTTTTAGTTACATAAACCTCCTCATATTTTCTCACTAGAAAGACTTACCAGCACTTGGTTGAGCGAGTTTACAATAAAGTTAAAATATTAAGTTTAAATAACGACATGCTATTTTGAATCAGTAAGTTATAAGTTGAAATAATGATCTAATGATTGAAAATAACTACATAATATCTTGAACAACGAGTAAAGGCCAAATAATGCGACGATAAGTCATGATAATGACATGACTGTGTAGAAGTATTGAGATATGAAGTCACAATAAAGACATAACATTTTTTAATACTTGTGGTTCAGGGCTAACGTACTAACTAGCCTCACTCACTGGGTGCATTGCTAATATTAAATGGGAAACAGCTCTCCATCACGATGAAGTTTACATTGTAAAGAGGAGATGGCCACTGAATGTGTTGCGTCTCCATCTGTCTGTATAAACTTTCCGGTTCTCCAGGAGTTCCAGGTAGACCCGGTCTCCTTTCTCAAGCAGCAGCGAGACAGAGTTACCTGCTGTGTCCTCGGTGTCAGCTCTGGGCGGGTTATCGGAGACTGAAACAATCGCTTCTCCGTTCTTCATCAGGGACAGGCCGGTTGAGTTATCAAACGCGTTGAAGAGGACAATACTAAAGTAGTACACTCCTTTTACAGGCGCTGTGAAGATACCTGGAACGATGATTAACATTATTATTTTAAATGAAGGCAAACATTGTGAAATCCTTGTGAAGAAGCTCAGGATGGACAGGTGGGATTCGTTTGTAGACTTTAGAGATCGGGAAGAAATGGGACCCCATGCGTAACCGACTCCACTGACTCTGCTGCTGTCCTCATTGCCTTTCATCATTATTCTCACACGGGCCTAATTAAAGACACTAATTAAATTAAAGAATGTTGGTATCAGAGCATTGTTGGAAATAAAGATGAGTAAATTAACCCGCTATTTGACTAACACTTGATTCCAGTATCAGTGTCGATGCATCCTTTAGACTTAGATACTAGTGTATAATCATTTTTGGCCCACATCATCCTTATTATTATGTAACTGGTGTAACTTTGTGATATAGTAAATTTCTCAACCCTAACAGTTTGACTGTTAGGCGAATGGAAGATATTAGATTCTGCCGTAGCACTGTGTAATAACCACAAACTAGCACAATGAAACACACACAATTCTCAGAGATTAGAGATTCAAACAAACTTCCTGATTAAATCCAAACCGTAGTACTTTATTCTAGTATGTATTATTATGTCAATCCTGTTGGCCTGTGTTTTGACCTGGAATATGAATCTGCCTGTGCTTGGACCCTGTTAGCGACTAGTTCTCTGAGTGGAAAACAATGCGGTAGATTTCTAGCACGATAACCGATTGTCATTACCTGTTTTGGGGTTGTAAGCGTTGCCGACGTTCGTCAAAGCATTTTCGTACACTAGAGTCCGACGTTCTGAGTACGGTCCGATATTTCTAGAGCCAGATGTAAGGGTAGACAGTGTGGCTGAGAACGCCACTTTGGCCATGATACCTAAAGACAGATAAAGTGTTAATTTTCAATTCCATATTCTTGCTATTGTGCAGGATTTAAAAAAGACTTTAAAAAACTATTTTCTTTATTGCAGTTCATGTCTGCAACATGCTAAGCGAAAAATGCATCTCTTCTATGAAAAAAAATCTTAAATTAATAATGAAATTTTAAATGGATTAATAGTGCAAAAGTCTGAATTGGTATATGCATGTATTGTTCTGACATCGTTAATGCATAATCATGTCACACAGACCTGGAAATTTGGAAGTTTACACACCACTGTTAAAATCGCAGGTTTAAATAAGGTCAGATTTGCACACCCCTGATCTAGCACTTAATTAAAGTACTTTTGCTTGTAATTGAATACTCAGAGTCTACTAACCTAGCATGTCTTTATTTGGCAAATTTATTCCATTCCTTCTTGGAAAAAATGTTCCAGATCTATCAGAGTGTTAGAGGATCTCCTGTGCACAGCCCTCTTCAAGTCATTCTACAACTTTTGGTTAGGATTTAGATCTGGGCTTTAACTGGGCCTTTCCAAATCTTATACATTGGGTCATTATCATGCTGGAAGGTGAACATTTTGTTATCGTTAACCTTATAGCATGATGCTGCCACCACCATGTTTCACTGTGAGTATGATGTTCAGCAATGCCGTGCTACAGGTTTGGTGATGTACTGTAGGTAATTCACTCATATCTCTTTAAACCTACGCTTACGCAAAAAACCCAAAACATTATTTTTACCTCGCAGCAACACATTGAGTTGGTGTTTGATCTGTTCAACGTCTTGCTTTAGAGATGCACTCGAAAAATCTCCTAAAGATGCAGTAAATCAGAAAACCAGAGAAAAAAATGTTGAAAATGATGAGTGCCATTTTATAATGGTTAAGAATTCAGAAATTTCCCTTATACAACTCCTTACACAAATGACTAAAAATGACTTCTTATGGTTTCTTATTAATGACAAAGACCATATTCATCAGGTTTTGTGTTTACCTGGATCTCCTTTCTGTCCCTTAAGTCCTGCTGGACCTGTTGGACCTTCTGGTCCTATTTTACCTGGAGGTCCCTGCACACTCAGACCTGAAATTAGAACAGGGAAATAACTATGAATGTATCTCTCTCTCTCTCTCTCTCTCTCTCTCTCTCTCTCTCTCTCTCTCTCTCTCTCTCTCACACACACACACACACACCCAACTCTCCCTTGTCTCCTTTAGGTCCAGGATGTCCGTCTCTTCCATCTCGTCCAGGAAGGCCATTGTGTCCTGGAGAACCCGGGACTCCAGCCAGTGCAGGACAGCTGAGAGTCTCAGCTCCAGCACTCAGACGGAGCTCGAAGTGTTGCAGCAGCAGAACCGAGAACCACAGAGCACTCAACAGCGCCATCTTCAGACACAATCAACAGATCCAATAAACAAATGAACAAATGCCACGCAGTCTAAATGTACATTACAGGGCTGTAACGAATGAATGATTTGGATCAATGCATCAGTGATGGAAATGAATTGAGGCAGCAATCATAAATTGATTGTTATGAATTATTATTGAAAAAAAGGAAAACTAGTGTATAAAAAATAATTAATGTTTTCAAACTGATGTGTAAATAATTTAATAGTCTAGCAAGGACTTACAATAGTCCTTCTCTAAGTCATCACCATTCATGAATTAAGGGTAGTGAACAAACTTTACGTCACATAATGATCAGAGGATATTAGATCGAATTGTATTGTATTGTATCCCAGCAGATTCAGTGGTATCGTCAAATATTAATTTGTCGCCTTAAGAATTGAAATTGTATTATTTTGTTTGGAATTATGTTACAGTACATTATAGTACTGTACATCAGATCTGCCTGGTTGTCCCGAGCATGTCGGGAGATAAAGATATTTCCCACATTAAAAAAGTAAAAAAGAAATTTAGGGACAAAACCAGAACACTTTGCCATACATTATGGTAAAATGCCTCCTACAATGTAAAGCAGATTATAAAACAGTTTGCACTAAATGTAGATACACACCTCTGTTTTTTAAATACTGTATAAAAATATGTTACAAACATGACTGTATTAAGAATTACTGCAAATAATTACTTTAAAGTTCATATTTATGTAATATTTACAAAGGTAATCAAGTCACTTACCTGGTTTTTGTCCTTGGAATTTGTCAACACTGTAACTATTTCCACCAATTGCTGTATTTTCCAGATGTGCAGGTTCAGAAACCGGTGTCCGAAGACTACCCTAACTGAGGGAGTTTTACTGAGAAATGATGCTGCCCAAAATGGTACTTTGGCATTACTGCACCTTGAAGAATATCAGATACAACCTCTTCTCTTTCTCAATTCCTTGTATGGTTTTGTCTTTCTGTGATGAATGGGCCAACAGAAAGAACACAGAGTCACACTTAATTTCACATTCTTTATTCTCACAACCTAATGAGGTTTGTATATCCAAAGCCCGCATTCTTTGGAGCCTCAGGCAGGTTATAGTCAAGAGCCCTGGACTCAGTGACACCCACATTCCCATAAATCACTCCACAGACCTGCCTTCTTATACAACATGGCTTATTGAAGTGAAATAGAACAGCTTATCTCGTGTCTGATTTTGTTAAAATACACAATTTGAAAAAACGAAAACTTCTTGGTCACTGGTCCATTATGGACATTTGGAATATTGAAAATTCTTTTGCCGACTTTTGTGAGCCTTACATAGAAGATGAAGTTTGCCAAATTTCATGACAATTGGACAAAATTCATAGGAGGAAATTGACGTGATGGCCGTGTTGAACTTGTCTTGACCCAAGGAATCCAGAGAGGCTTTTACATTTTGGACACACGGTTCAAAAGTTATGGCCATATACATACTTCAAGTTAGCTCCAAATTTAACCCAATGGTGGCGCTAGAGTGTTGGAAGCATTTGGGCCAAATTTGGTCAAAATGTTCCTCAGACCGTCCCCAATCAGTGTGAAAGATTTCACAACATTTTACCAGACGGTTCTATGGACTGCCCTAGACAACCTATAGCCAGAAGAAGCAGAAACAGAAGAGGAAGAAAAGAATAACAATAAATGTTGAATAACAATATGGTGCCTATGTACCTTCTTGTGCTTGGCCCCCTAATAAATAAACATTGTTTAACACTGTCACTGCTAATCAAAACCCAGTTAGCATGATGTATTTTCATGCTGTATGTTGTACAAACATTTCTTAATGATTGAAAACAGACACTCGGTTTTCATGCATGCTTTTTTAATTTGCCATTATTTTGACTTTTCAATTATTATAAACTTATAATCATTTAATCATGATTTGATACTTATGGATACAATCAGCAGCAGTATTGTGCCACTTTATCGATATCAAGACAACATTAGTAACATCTCCAGATCAGTGTGTAGTATCCATGTTTATTCAATGTTGGTCATTGCGTACAGAAGATGGCCACTGAACGAATTACGTCCCGCAGAATCCGTGTAAACTTTCCGGTTCACCAGGAGCTCGTTGTAAATCTGGTCTCCTTTCTCGAGCAGCAGAGTGACCGAGTTACTTGCCGTGTCCTCAGAGTCGTGTCCTGGTGTATTATCGGTCACTGCAGCCAAAAGCACTCCATTCTTCATTATTTCCACACCAGTTGAGGGAGGGTTTGCGTTGAAGAGCACAACATTGAAGTAGTACACTCCTCTAACTGGTGCTGTAAAGATACCTGGAGGCAAGATTTCAGTTATAACTGAGCTGCTGAAGAAAAGGATTTTATTTTATTAATGAAAAAATGCTTGGACAATTTCAACAACTGTCACGGTATATCTAAAACTGCATTTTCATTGTGTTTGACTTTGATAGATTGTTCTTATCCATTGGCCTTTGGTATGAAATTGAGAATATGGGGGGGGGGGGGGGGGGGGGGGTGGCCACACTTTTTGTTTAAGGGTTCTAACACTTGCTCATTGTTTGTAGTAATATTATAAGAGACATTTATACATAGCAAATAGATAAATTACCTGTATTTGTGTCGTAGGCATTACCGATGTTGGTCAAAGCACTTTTGTACACCAGAGTCTGACGATCCTTAAATGGTCCGATGTCTCTGTAAGGATCTGCACGGGAGGAGAGTGTGGCCCAGAATGCCACTTTGGGTTGCTCTTAATAAAGAAGAAGAAGAAGCATACTTGTTTACATTGGTACAGACCAATCAATGTATGTATGTAATAAAAATGGACAAGTTGGTGTAATGAAGTGGAGTTACTGTTGTCACACTATAAAATCACTTCCCAGACTGTTTTATTCCTCTTTTTTTTATTTATTATAAAATAAACAATGCATCTTCTCTTATGGAGTCTGCGCAGAAAAAAACCCTAAACTTTTTGTGTAATGTAAATGGACAGAAAAAAACCCTAAACTTTTTGTGTAATGTAAATGGACGATATTACTACACAATCCTGCACTCATGCAAAAAATAAATAAATGAAATGAAATGAAATAAAATATTAAGGCATGCACTGTTGCTGTAGATGTTAGTGGTTAGAGAAGTATTTACCTTGCAGTATCAGATTAACCAGGTATTTAATCTGTTCGAGTTCTGTCGGTAGAGATGATGGGTTCAGCAAATTGCCTAAAGGTGCAATCAGAAAAACTATGTGAAAAATTATGTGTACTATTTCAGGGTTATCAAGAATTCATGAAGTTCCTACAGCTCCTTACACAAATGACTTCTTGCAGCTTTTTTCTGAGCATATTCATCTGAATATTATTTTTAGAATTGTGTATTTTAACAGGTTTTGGGTTTACCTGGATCTCCTTTCTGTCCCTTAGGTCCTGCTGGACCTGTTGGACCTTCTGGTCCTATTTTACCTGGAGGTCCCTGCACACTCAGACCTGAAATTAGAACAGGGAAATAACTATGAATGTATCTCTCTCTCTCTCTCTCTCTCTCTCTCTCTCTCTCTCTCTCTCACACACACACACACACACACCCAACTCTCCCTTGTCTCCTTTAGGTCCAGGATGTCCGTCTCTTCCGTCTCGTCCAGGAAGGCCATTGTGTCCAGGAGAACCCGGGACTCCAGCCGGTGCAGGACAGCTGAGAGTCTCAGCTCCAGCACTCAGACGGAGCTCGAAGTGTTGCAGCAGCAGAACCGAGAACCACAGAGCACTCAACAGCGCCATCTTCAGACACAATCAACAGATCCAATAAACACAATTCCCCCGAACATAGTACCAAATCTCACGTAGGGTAACTGCAGATAACTGAACAGAACTCTGGTGCGACAAAGAGTTTGACAAATTTCAGCATATGAATGAAAAGATCCAATTTAAATAGTATCAAACATTTTTGCACTAAAGCCAGCTTTAGACTGTATGATTTATGGCCTGAAAATCACTGATCATAAAAAGAATAATGTGATTTAGTATGAATTTTCAAATGAAAATCTGACCAATAGGAGGACAGCACAGGATGACACCAAACTCATGGGACAGTGTGTTAATGGACCGAAAAACATCCTTTATTCGTCAACCTCACTTATGAACCTAGATTTTTTAGTACTAGGACATCATTAACATAAAGTCTCAAACTCAGTGAAGTCAAGACGCTATCACACTCCACTTACACTAAAGTCGATCTAGGGAACTTTTAGAGTCTACAACATACAATCATACAGTGTACAGTGGTCTAGAAGCTCATTTTAGATGTACCTTTGTTGAACTGTGTTTAATTCAGCACATGTGTTTCCTGCATGAAGAGCTTCTATCATTAACCAGGCTCACCAGGTTTCACCAACATTTCCATCCCAACTATATCAAACAAAAGACCTGAAACTAGCTTAAAAAAATTCAGGTATTGGAATGAGAGACGGATTTTTTTCTCTTTTTCTCAGCCATTGTGCGGGGAAACATTACGCAGTCTTTTTCGTTAGAGGAATTCAATCATATAGTCTGACACAGAGACCCGTGCTATCACGCGGTGTGCTACAGAGATCAGAACAGAGTTTATTGCAGTCTTGAGTAGAGCAGATTCATTACGAAGAGACGCAGAAAGGATGAGCGTGTACTGAGAAGCATGATTATGTGGTACGGGATTGCGTAGAGGAACATCTGCTTACAACAATGATGGAAAACAGCCAAGCTAAGATCCTGTGAGGCTTCTAGATCAAGAGAGAAAGTGAATTTATACAAAACAATAAAAGCAAACCATAAAACGCATTGACATAAAATGTTGGGGGAAACACCCAGGAGAAGGTGGAAATGAAATAAAAGAAGTGAAAAAAGAAAGAAAAGAAAATCACACACTCATGGCTGTGAGCATTCACTGAAGTCAAGTTAAGGAATCCATTTCTGTCCAAAACAGCAAAATCTCTGTGTCACACCCTCAAACTCCCATCAGGAATCTGGTATGAGGCCCAAGCACGAGGGAGGATAAAGATACAGCCCACATTAACAGCGTGAAACAGACATTTATGATAACAATAAAATTACTTTATTTAGAAGCTAATTTGGTATACATGCCATTTTAAATAATTCAGCGTAAGGTAAGTATTATTTAGCATTAAATTGTTCCTATATCAGATTTTGCACCTATTGAACTTTTTAGATTAAATATGCTGTAAACTTTAACTAAAATGATTCGTTTTTGTTCATATTGTTACAGCAGTTACTTGAAGAATTACTGCAAATAATCATCTTGTTAGAATATTAAAATATTCATGGAATACTTACAGAGGGAATTAAATTACTTACCTAAAGTTGGAGGTTTTTTTTTTTAAAAGCTTTTCTGTCTGTGGAATTTGTAATGAATATTTCCAGAAATTGCTGTATTCTCCGGATATCTTTGTTCAGGAAAAACCTCTAAAGGAGGAATCATGTGAATATTAGAAAGGATTGTGTACAAAATAGTGCTTTGGGGATTACTACAGCTAATAAACCAGCACCTTGAACCACACCTCCTCCTCTCTTTACCCTCCTCTTGCTCTGCTCTTTATCCATGCTCTCCCCGTTTAACCTTCTCTCCATTCAGTCCATTCCGCTCTCCTCCGCATTCCTCAGCATGGAGAATACTCATGTGTAGCATGAAGCTCTCCCACATCTAGTGGCCTCATTATATGGGAGATAAAAAATCAAATAATCTAACAGTAGCTCCACAATTAAAGTTAAAATTTGAGCTGATCAGTGCACATATTTCATGTCTGTAATGCTCTACTGGATTCATACCTTGCTGTCGTTGTCTTTTCTAGTTGTTTTGCTAGTCTTTTGGAGATTATTTTAATACATTTTACATTATTGCGTATAGATGCATATAAAGCTTCTTATTAATATCTCCAGATCAGTATGTGTATCACTGTTTATTCTGTGTTGGGCATTGAGTACAGAAGATGGCTGCTGAATGAATTACGTCTCGCCTGACCAGTGAAAACTTTCCATTTCTGCAGAGCGCGTCGTTGCTCCACCTGACTCTGCAGAGGGCGTCGTTGCTCCACCTGAGTCTGCAGAGGGCGTCGTCACCCCACCTGACTCTGCAGAGGGTGTTGTCGCTCCACCTGACTCTGCAGAGGGCGTCATCTCTCCACCTGACTCTACAGAGGGCGCTGTCACCCCACCTGACTTTGGAGAGGGCGTCGTCGCTCCACCTGACTCATGTTACTCATATTTACCCCATTGTCACTGACTTCTTCTTGCATTTCCAAATCCTTTACAGTTCCTCATACAAATGACACCCGCTGCAGAGTCAGGTGGAGCCAGGACGCCCTCGTTTGTATGAGGAACTGTGAAGGATTTGGAAATGGCAAGAAGTCACTTCAATGGGATAAACACGAGTAACCGCAAGCAGTCATGATTTGTGGCCTCTTTGGCTTTCCACATGAACCCGAAGGCGTTCTAAAGCACAAACAGACTGATCAGTCGAATCGGTGACTAGTGGAAGATTTTCACTCAGGAAGAAGGGAGTAGCAGTGGAACACCTTCAGGGAAGAACACTCCCAGAGAAAGAGTTTCACTAACTTACCGTTTAACTCGGAGTGAAAAGAAAGGAAGAGCTCGGGTTGTAACACGGTAAGCTGGCGAGTTGTTTTTTTCTTTCTCTTTTCATGTTTTTCTGTAAAAGTGTCAGTATTGAGTGTCAGAAAGAACAGTATGAGGTCTGAATGCTTTGAAACGGGTTTAATAAGAAAGTGACCTGGAGCTATTTTCGTCAGTTTGTGCACTTTAACCGTTAACCACTTTAACCTTGAAAATCAGTGAAAGATTGAATGTTGAAATGATTATTAATAATAAACTGACAAACAAGACACTTTAATCTTAGTGTTGCAAAACAAAACAAAACAAAACCCTGTTTATCAAAAGTGTAACACAGTAACTTCCCCTGCCTCAGTCTCTCAAATGACCTTGATATTGTGGGCGTGGCCACGACCGGTGCCGACGCTGTTCTTATTGTTATGGGCGTGGCTAAAAATAACGGATTTATCATTAACACAATAAAACGTGTTTATTACATTTTTTTCCCCAATCAGTTCCGTTTGTTTGTTTATTTATTTATAAATATTTATCATGATGTAACTTCAGGTTAACTTTACTACTGCTGTATGTTTTGATTGTGTTACGATGACTTATTTATATTTATTACTGTGTTATTATTATTATTTACATGTTTTTAATCTACATGAATTAATAAACATGTATTTTTTCCCAATCAGTTCGTTTGTTTATTTATTTATAAATGTTTATCATGATGTAACTTCAGGTAAACTTTACTACTGCTGTATGTTTTGATCGTTTTACGATGACTTAATTATATTTATTACTGTATTATTATTAGTATTTACATGTTTATTAAGCTACATGAATAATAACTATGTAGTAGATTTAACCAGATCTGTAGCAGTAAAATCCTCAGCGCCGGCCGGTTGGTTAGTAATCATTTTGCCTATGTTTAAATGATCCGATTTCACAGTCCAACATCGGTCTGAGTATCCGGCAGTCAGAGTCATTCGGAAACCCGAGAGTGCAGATCTGCTTACATTTACATGTGATTAAAACAATGTTGATTTTAGTTCAGTTTTCTGTGTATAGCAGTGAATGTTGTCACAAAGCAGCTTTAGAGAAATATATAAATATATAGCTTGTAGCTGCAAATGACTCTGCACAGTACAACTAGTAAACATGATCTCTTTCTGCCCAGATGTTCAGTCGATGTGAGGACACAATGTTCTTGTACAGTTTACAGATTGATCGGCGGTGAGGTGACTCCACTCCAGGTGAACGGTGATGCAGTGTGATTGACCTGTCTGTGGATACGGTTTCGTAACTGGGCAGCATCGGCTGATTTTACACTGATGGACGATGTGAGCCATTTTCTTTTTATGGTCTCACCATGAGGTGAGAAACCTTCTCTTTGTAGCCTGAGCGAGAGAGAGATAGAAGTTCCTCTCTTTCATGGTCCATACAGTATAAAGGTTAAACCACAGAGAGCGAGAGAGAGAGAAGACAACGGCTGGTGGAGTGCTTTCACAGGGGTTACTGTACATCCTTTCGGTTACTATAAAAGTTCTTTGATAAAATTGTGTCCCGTAAACGCGTGAATCCTACACTGCTGTGTGTCTCACGTCATCCGTTCCTCGTTTACAGGAAAAGTCAGGAGGAATGCTGAGCAGCTTTTTCAGGCGCTCTCCCAAACTGGCTCAGAACTGCACTCATGACCAGGTGGGAGAAACATCTGTGCATGAGCAGAGTGGGGATTTCACCAATCAAAAGTGCACTTATATGTGGAAGCGAAACCAACAGAATTCAGTTTCTAGTCTAAGTTTGCTCACTTTTTAACTCAGCTTATATTATCCTTGTTTTTAAACGTTTTTAATATTCAATTTAACAACACTGATACTGATATTATTATTAATATTATATTATTATTATTATTATTATTATTATTATTATTTTTATTCTCTTCCTGTTCCTGTCACTTCCTATTTTCATTCCTTCCCTTTCCCTTCTCTGAATAACGCTCATGAGACTCAGCCTGTCTTTGTGTGTGTGTGTGTGTGTGTTTGTGTGTGTGTGTGTCCCAGGGTGCTGGGAGCTCAGACATCACAGAGAAGAAAGACCGAGCAGATGAAACCCCTCTCGTCCCTCCAAGACCCAGTGAGGAGGTACAGTGTGTTACAGAATAACTATAAAAAACAGAGATTGTGATGTTTGTGATGTTAATCAGCTTATCTGTTCACCAGGAGCTCAGAAAGACCATCTCACACCGTCTGAGTGTGAATCCAACCGACGCGGATCATAATCAGGTACAGCAGAGGTTTACTCTGTCTTTTCCTCTCTCTCTCTCTCTCTCTCTCTCTCTCTCTATTACCTTACATGCATACTAGCGAGTGATCAAGTGAACATGCTGGACATCCAGTGGTTTATTCCTTCTCTTGTTTTGTCTTAGGATTCTGTTGTGTCTGGCAACAAACAGCAGGTCAAAGGAAGTGAAGATGAAGGAGGTCAGGTAACAAAACACATGTTCAGCATCATTCTTCTCTGATTATTCTCTGACTCCCGCTTACAACTCTGAGAACCTGGCTAACTACAAGTAGGCCAAATAGCTGAAAGAGACATGCTCAAGTTGGAATTCCTCAAATGGGAGGAAAGACAGTGATGTATGCCTGTCCACCTCAATAGCAGTTGAGCTTAGCACACACTATGTTCACTTTTAGGTGAACAGCTGTGTGCTAGTCATATCTGTGCCAGATGTGGCCACTTCCTTCACAGGGGTAAACTTACAGCGACTTACAGAAGTGAAAGTAAATATATATATTTATACAACTGAGCAGTTGAGGGTTAAGGCCCAGAAGGGACAGCATGGCGGTGCTGGGATTTGAACTCACAACCTTCTGAGGTAGAGGTAGAGTGTGTTTACTTTAAAATATAAGCGCACATTCATAGAATGACAAAAATCGAACGCACAATTTGACAAATTCTCCAAAGTAACAATCATAATTTGATAATACACATGCAGAAACGATGATTTGTTGTAGGGATATTGAAATGAACCCAGTTGGTGACGGAGCCTTGAGATTTTGGATCCAGGAAACTTTAGCCGGATGATAAATTGCATGAACGTGTTTTGTGTAATGTTTTCACACGCTGTTTTCATCACCGCACGTGTAAAACGCGTGTAACAGGATGACAGTGACAAGCATGTGAACGAAGCAGCCTCTGCAGTCGAGAGAGAAAAAATACCGGTATAATCATCATAGCTTATTCGTTTCATAATCAATAATAATCAAATAATAACAAACTTTTAATGTTGGTTTCTTTCTCCACTAAAAGCCAAAGAAAAAGAATGTAAAGAAAAAGAAGAATCCCTTCATGCCTCATGTGACAGCTAAGGTAGGGGGAGGAAACTTTATCTTTCGTTTTTGTGGGGGTTTTTCATTTCACTTTAATAGAACACTGGAAATCAGAATGGTTAATTGTTAATGTTAATTGGAGTTAATTGAGTCAGCATTTTCCTTCACAACAGCAATGTCCATGGGTGTTGAATAGCTCAGTATAACTGCTTATGTATACTGTATGTGTGAATTTATGTTCATTTATCTTACATAGCAGAACTGTACATGCGTTGTTTTTATTCATTTATTCAATTAATTAAGCTATTTCTTTATTTATTTATTACAGAGTAAAATGGTTCAGAAGAAGAGCGGAGAAGACGGCACTGATGATGTAGAGGTATTCAGAGAGGGGGAATTTTACTGCCTATTACTGTCCATTAAAGTCTTCCTGCAGAATCCGTAAATGGAAACGTAAGCGAGTCGTAGACTGTTTATGTGTAAAAGGTAGCCAATTTCATTGGCTGTACCTTTAAGGCCATAGAATGTGTTTAACCCAGATGTTATTCTCAACAGAACATAGCAAGCTTATCAAATGTTTAAACTGAGGAAATATGGCATTTTAAGGGAAAAAATAAGGTCCTTTTGAATTTCAGACCTACAACACGTCGCAGAAAAGCTGGGAGGGGCCAACAAAAAGCTGGAAAAGAAAAAAAGCTGGAGGTTAATTGGGAACTTATTGGAATTGGGGTTGAAAAAGTTTACACATTTCTATTAATATTGCAGGTTTTTAATGATGTAAAAATATTAAAATTATTCCTTTAATGGAATTTAGCAACCAACAAAAGTTGAGTGAAAAACAAATAGAAATGTTTTAGATTCAAAAACGAAAAAGAAACATAATCAAGAACAGGATGTTCCGCCAAAATAGACAAAAGAACAAGAAGAAAACTTAACAGGGAGGCTGCCAAGAGACCTACAGCAATATTAAAGGAGCTGCAGGAACATCTGGCAAATACTGGTTACACCCTGCATGTGACAGCTATCTCTCGTATTCTTCACTGGGCTATGGGGTAGGGTGGCGAAGACAAATGTGTCATGGTCTGATGAGACCACTGTAGGACTTCTAAACTTCTAAAAGATATGTTGTTGACGCAAAAACAAGACAAGAACAAAATACCCAGAGTGAAGCATGGTGGTGGCAGCATCACGTTATGGTTCTGCTTTTCTTTCTTTGGCTGGGACTGGGGTTCTAGTCAAGATAGAGGGAATCATGGAGAGCTCCAAATACTCCAAAATCTATATTGGCAGAAAACCTGCAGGCCTCTGTTAGACAGCTGAAGATGAACAGAAATTTCACTTTCCAGCACAAATCCAAGTCAACAAAGGAACGACATTTTGCAAAAGTCCTGTTAAAAACATGTGACTTGAAGAATGACTTGAAGAGGGGTGTGTACAGGAGATCCGCTCACTGTCTGAGAGATCTGGAGCATTTTTGCGAGTAAGAGTGGAATAAAATTACCAAATGTGCTAAGTCCTTAGACGCTTACCCAAACTCTTACTGGTCTGCAGGTTTACACCTTGCAGGTAAAAAAAATGTCATGCTGAAGATTTGCATTTGAAAATGTATTTTAAAAATGATTTGCAATAATAAAAAAACAAACAAACATGCAAAGTGAGGACAAGCTTATATATAGGATTTTCAAAATATTTTGTCTTTTTTTTCCGTAAAGAAGAATTCGCTCATGGAGCAGCTGAACGGGTTTCGTCTGGAACGAGTTCACAGCGAAGACGAGGAGGTTTTTCAGCAATACGTCTACCGTTTTCTTTTTCTACAGTTAGTTTTATGTAGATGTAAACAACTTGTTTTCTCTCACAGGATCTTGACAGCCTCATGGAGTGGTGGAGCACGGTCCAACGTGAGTGTGTTTAAAACGTATATATACAGATTTTAGATGGGTAACAACATTAAGGCTGAGAACGTGTGATATAAATGAATGGTAAGGTAACCATAGCGTCTGCTTGTGTTGTTCAGAATGGGAGCCGATGTTCAAAGATGAAGATATGACAGAAAAAGAGGAGGCTAAGTAAGCTGTTTAGCTACAAATTAGTATTTTACTTCTCTTACTTTACTTTTTCACACTAAGGCTTTGCGTTCTAGTAATCCTTTTTTCCCGTTTTAATGCAAATTTTAAAATGTCAGTAAATTCTACAGTTGTTTTCCTCTCTTTAGGACATTTGCATTAACAGCTGAAAAGGTGCAACGCGGCATTCGCGTGTTTAACCAGCTGTTTTCAGAGCGAGCAGAAGCTCTTTGGCAGCACATCATTGATCTCAGCCTCATCGCCGACGGTCTGGACCGCTTCAACAAAAGGGCCAAAGTGGCCCAGATCACAGGTGGCTCCACCAGCGCTATTGGGGGTGTGGCCACTATAACAGGCCTCGCCCTGGCGCCTGTTACAATGGGAACATCCCTGATTGTCACAGCAGTGGGCCTGGGCGTGGCTGCAGCAGGCGGGTTAACATCGGCGTCGGCCAGTATCTCCAACACCGTCCATGGCTCGATGGACCGCAAGAAAGTGGAGCGTATCGTGAAGGACTTCCAGAGCAAGATGGCCGACATCGACAAATGCACACGATTCATCAAACGGGGCATCGAGAACCTGCGAGAGTTAAATGCTCCCAAGGTGAGGAGTTCCTTCAATAAGTTTTCCATCACGTAGCGAACATTTGAGTTTAATTGGACTCTGACCAGCACATACTGAGGATAAATTAATGACAAAGTTGATGTTTTAAAAATCCTTTTAACATTGTAATCGATGATTCATCCCGTTTTCATTCGAAGGTGAAAAAGCTAAAGGCGTACGATAGCGATTTCTCCGGAATCAACAATATCTACGAGGATGGTGTCATGGCGGGCAAAGCAGTGCTTATCAATGCCAATGAGATCACCAGGTTCACACAAGTCGCCATGGCAACAGGTGGCACAGCAGCCAGAGCAGTTCAGGTTGCAGCCATGGCGACGGGCGTCCTCACCGGTCTCTTTGTTGCCATGGATGTTTACTTCGTGGCAAAGGACTCTCATGAACTTAGGAAAGGAGCCAAGTCGGAATTTGCCAGAAAGATCAGGGATGTGGCAGAGCAGCTGCATCAAGGACTGGTGGAGCTCAATATGATCCGAGAGGAGCTGCAGTGTTCCAACACCTCCATGATCTCCATCTCCAGCCCCTCATCCTCCATATCCACCTCAACCGCCCTGTCCTCCTCTTCATCCACCTCTGGCACCTCCATCTCTTCCTCTACTTTTCCTTGCGCATCCTCTTCTCTGTCACAGAACACTGAAGCACAGGCAGAAGCTCAAACTCTGTCCTGACACAGTCCTGTCTTAAACGAATCGTATGTCCTCCTCTTCCATCTCCAAACGTCACTCCTCCATTTTCTCAATGTCCTTATCTGCAAAGAAAGAATTAACAATGCCACTGCTATCTTCTACACCTTCTCCTCAGCATCCTCCTGAAACTCTTCCCGGTAAAAAAAAAAAGAAAGAAAGAAAACCAAAGCAGTGAATGTAATGACCTTATAATAATCACCGTTAGGATTATTCGGATCAAAATCAGGAAAAAATGTTGGCAGAAATATTTAAATAAAAATAATAACCTGAATAAATATATACAAGTCTAAAGTCAGATATACACTGATAGATCTTATTTCACACGAAGGAACTCAAAACATTGCCCATTTTTACCTTGACTGAAAGCAAGAGATGAGATTCAGGAAGGGGGCGGGGCTTCACCCCCCCCCCACCCCAAAATCCCCAATCTACCTGTAATGCAGTGCACCTAAATATCAACTGTTTACTGTCTAAAACCAGCTTCTCCGATGGTTTTGTTGAGCTGCTATGCAAAAAACAGATACATTTTGGCAGGTCTGGGAATATAATATAAATTGGAAATATAATATAAATGCTGATCAAATGTAATATGATGTAAGAATGATAATAATGTTATAACACACAAGCCTAGTCCTGACTGTTTCACATTTCAGCAGTAGTACTGAAAACATTGTATATTTGTTTAAAAAAAAAAAAAGCTTTTAGACATCTCATGTTTTGTCTTTTATATTTGCACATTGAGCGCTTTGTTGTAGATAGTCTACGTGTCCCTGTTGTCATTTCTCAGGGTTTTTACTGTATTGTCTTATGATGAAACTGTCGGAATTCTGTTCTTTTGTCTTTAAAACTGCACACACAGTGGGGTTTACTACAAACTGTTTTGTTACAAGTGATAATTACTGCCAATAAACTTCACTTGAGTGAAAAGTGGAATCTTTTCAATAATTGGATGGAGGTCAGAATTTTGGTGTATTTATCATGTCTGCCTTTTGCTTTAATAACAGCGAGCTGGCACGGACTCCATGAGTCTGAGTAAAACCTTATGAGCGTTAGATCGAATCCATCATCGTCATCGGCTGAATAACGATTTATTTATTTATTACAGGAAACGGCAGGAATTAAAGCAAATAATAATGACTTTATTAGGTAAAGTAAGGAATGTCAGAATTTCTGGGGAGAAGTAATTAATGGGGAGAATTTAGAAAGACGTTATATTTTTATAGTATTGAGGAACTGGATGATATTGAAATGATATTGAAATCGTATGTATATCTCAAGGTGTAACACCGTACATTACGTATGATATTTAACAATATTCCCTGCAATGTCACATCTTATTGCCGACGATTTATTTACACATATTTTGTGTTTTGAAATACAGAATATGTAGCTGTGTTGGTTGGTGTGTGTACAGTACATATCTGCTCTGTGTGAATGATTCTGAGTGCATTATTTGGCTATGAGTCGTGCGTTGAAGCGATGGGGGAAAAACTGTATTACGACAAAATCGCAGCTCGTCATGCTACCTGAGAAACCACAAAGCAGAAACTCCTCTGTTCTGAAGATGTCGCAAAATGTTCAACTTTTACTTTTTATATTTACAGCATTTGGCAGATGTCCTTATATTTATCTCACTTATAAATCTGAGCAGTTGAGATTTAGGGGCCATGCTCAAGGGCCCAACAATGACACCTTGGTGGTGCTAGGATTTGAACTTTTGACCTTCTGAGGAGTAAGCCAATGTCTTAAGAACTGAGCCACCACTGCCATCAACAGCACTGTGGGATGAATTAAACTAATCAAATAAAGAACAATCCCATCAAGCTAACCAGGGATCAAGTCTTTCAGCTGTCCTGATATACAGGTACATATTTCACTTTGGCCATGAGGACCAAGAATGGGTAACGGTGCCACACCTTGAAAGTCTTGATGACTCGCACAAGCACGTTTCCCCAAGATTATAATGTATCTCATCTGTTTACATGATTAGCAGGTAAATCAATGAGCTATTCCAGAAATCTCTCTGTTGAACATTTGTGCTATCTAGGAGTTTGTAAATAAGTCGAGGCCTAGTTATGTGACGGTATGTCAAGTTCAGAATCCAGTTAAATCCAAGCTGTAGTCAAAGCTAACTAGGAGACTGTAAATCATTAGGTCAAGGTCAGCCAGCCACAGTTTTCAGAGAAACACGTTCTATTTTAAGATATTTTATTGATGAAGTTGACTTGAAGAATCCGACGTGGACAATCGAGTTTAGTGAAGAAAGTGATAGATTTAAAGGAAAAACAGCTATTCCTTCAGCTAGTTCCTCTCATTACCTGAAAGGCGGTATTAAGGAAGCTAAGGCGGCCTATAAGAGGAGCATAGAGTCCCACCTGTCCAGCAAAAATAAACGGGAGGTGTGGCAGGGTATACAGAACATCACGAACTACAGAGGCCGTGAGGCGACAACAGGAGTCCTGAGTGCGATTCTGGCAGAAGAGCTAAATTGCTTCTTCGCTCGCTTTGAAACATCACAACAACAGCACTCATCTGCTCCAGCCCCACCTCCACCCTCATTTGGCCCCCGTACCAGTCCAGCCCTGCCTCCATCCCCTTCTGGTTCCTGCACCACTCTACTTACTGTGAGGGAACACGATGTTAGACGGATGTTTCTGGCAGTGAACCCCAGGAAGGCTGCTGGCCCAGACGGTGTACCTGGTAACGTGCTCAGATCATGTGCCCACCAGCTTGCCCACATCTTTACCAGAATTTTCAATCTCTCCCTGGCCCAAGCAGTCACCCCGCCCTTCCTAAAATCAGCCACAATCATTCCAGTGCCAAAGAAATCGCCCACCACTAGCCTGAATGATTATCGTCCTGTAGCCCTCACTCCAGTTATCATGAAGTGCTTT
This sequence comes from Ictalurus punctatus, assembly GCF_001660625.3. Taxonomy (NCBI): domain Eukaryota; kingdom Metazoa; phylum Chordata; class Actinopteri; order Siluriformes; family Ictaluridae; genus Ictalurus; species Ictalurus punctatus. Next base: position 12,098,161 of record NC_030422.2, on the reverse strand, counting down.
GAGAGATTGGTTCTTCAGCACATCAAGGACTACCTCCCCCCAGATTTCGATCCTTTTCAATTTGCTTATCGTGCAAACAGATCCACAGAGGATGCTATCGCCGTAGCTGTCCACTACGTGTTGAGACATCTTGAGCAGCAACAGAGCTACGTACGGATGCTTTTTGTGGATTACAGTTCGGCTTTTAATACAATAATTCCGGACATTCTCGTCACCAAATTGGTCACCCTTGGCCTCCCCCGCCTCACGTGTGCCTGGATAAAGGACTTTCTCACCAACCGGTTCCAGACAGTGAGACTCGGGCCCCACCTCTCCTCCACTCGCACGTTGAGCACAGGTTCTCCACAGGGCTGTGTGTTGAGCCCCCTCCTGTACTGTCTCTACACAGATGACTGTAGACCAGTCTACAACAATAATCTTATCATCAAGTTTGCTGACGACACCACAGTGGTCGGACTTATCTCAAAAGGAGAGGAGGCAGCCTACAGAGAGGAAGTCCTAAACTTGGCAGCCTGGTGTTCAAAGAACAACCTGACTCTAAACACCAAGAAAACCAAGGAACTTATTGTAGACTTCAGAAAACACAACACGGAGCTGGCCCCCCTCTTCATTAATGGGGAGTGTGTAGAGAAGGTCCACACCGTCCGGTTTCTTGGCGTCCTTATCTCTGCTAACATCTCCTGGACGGACAACATCACAGCGGTTATCAAGAAGGCTCAAACGCGGCTACACTTCCTGAGGGTTCTCAGGAAGTACAATCTGGACTCCAATCTGCTGCTGATCTTCTACCGCTCGTCCGTCGAGAGCTTGCTGACATACTGTATCACGGTGTGGTACGGTAGCTGCACCGCAGCAGACAGGGAGAGGCTTCAGAGGGTAGTAAGAGCAGCACAGAAGATCATTGGCTGCCCTCTCCCCTCCCTGATGGATATTTACACTTCCCGTTGCCTCAGCAGAGGAAAAACCATCATTAAGGACAGTTCTCACCCTGGCTTTGATCTGTTCAATCTGTTGCCCTCAGGGAGACGTTACAGGTGCATCAAAGCATATGTATATATTGTCTCAAACTGTGCATTTCATAGTACCTCTGCCATCCACCCTAATATCTATCTATCGTGCATATATCTTGCATATATTGTATATCTTGTTTATTTATTTTGTTTATTTATCTTGTTTATTTATCTGTGTATTATCTGTTTATTCTTCTTGTGTATTGAATGTATATGTTTGCACGGAACAAAAAGGAGTGGCTCTTAATTTCATTGTACATATGTATAGTGACAATAAAAGGCATTCATTCATTCATTCATTCATTACATTTCTTTTTTTATAGTGTTGATTTTATTCATGAACACTGACCTTCAACAGTCTTTTGAATGGATCACTATAAGGTGTCCCCAGTGTGGGTTCACGTTTCTGTTATGATGCTCATTTTACATCAATAATAAACCTGTATTTCAACTTTTTTTTTATTTCTGCAGATGCCACACCCTCAGAGTTTAAAAAGACTGACCCATCTAGGCACGAGTCACACACGCTAGGCATCTTATTCACTGCGTACAGAATCAGCCGTCTTATCATTCCATCTTAGCAGGTCAGTTGTCTTATTTTTCAACGTTTGTTTTCAACTGTACATGAATATAATGTTAGAATTGTTTACTAAATACGAATAATTGTGATGATTCATTTATTCATTTGAAATGTAGAGGTTGAAAATTGCAGCGTAGTGCACTAGTTCAGAAGGAAAGAGTTTGGAAACAGACAGCAACGCTGTACGTGTGTGTGTTATCAGACATGGAGGCCAAACTGATCGTGGCAGTTGTGTTCGTCTGTGCCGTTTGTCACGTCACTGAAGCCCAGCTGCAGACAACGACATCACTCGGTGTAAGAAAAACAAAGCTTAAGGATCACTGGACTTGTTGTGTAACATGGACTTATCTTTGTGTTACTGATAGACAGTATAAATCATCTGTATGGAAACAGAAGACCATTGTAAATGATATGAAATGGGTCGGGTCATGAACAGAACAGAACGCAAGGGTTAATGATGGTTCTTTTTCTTTCTTATAATCTTCAGACCAACATCACTCTTACTGGTTGTGGCAGCACTAAGCTGTGTGTGTCGACTCCATCTAATTGCGATCCTGCAGGAAACTCCAGCTGTTTTTTCAGCTCTACTCAGCTCAGTAATGCAGTACTAACCGTGGAACTCTCCGGCACGACTTCAGGATATGTGGCGCTGGGACTCACACCCACTAGCAGCCAAACCCAGCAACTAATTCAAGTAAAATGATCAACTCAGAACCACTTTTATTGGCTGATAAATTTAGAAGCAATAAATATTAAATAAATATCTTTACATTTCTTGTAAACTGAAACATCCAGCTCGGTCTGACGAGCTCCCAGCTGCCAAAACGCAGCTGCCAAAACTGCCAAAACTGCCAAAACTGGTCAAACTGGTAGACCATCTACATAAATATATTTGAACAAAAATAACACAACAGTGAGGCAGTCAGTAAATCTCAGATATTTAATGATCAATATAGTTAAATAATTATAAACCTGTAAAATTGATGGATTTTACTTCCTTGTTCAAATCAACACTTCCACCGAGTTACGGTTGTAATAATTGTTCTTTTTAGGGAACTGCTGTGTTTGTCTGTGGCAACAATAACAACAGCGCTTCTTCAAAACAGCTATTCAGAAAGACCCAGCATTGACTCCTGCTAACCTGGTATGACTCTGACGTAGAAGTTCACTTGATTTGTGTATATGAAGAGTGTGACATAAATTTCAGATATAATGCAATAATTAACAATTCGATAAGAGATTTCATTAAATTTCATAAAGAATGCAGTTGCTCCAACCAATAAAATTATAAGCCCAATTTGGGACTTACAAAGTTTGGGACATTATGGAAAATGCAAAAAAAACCAAAAACAAAATGAGTCATTTGAAAATTCAGTTTATGCTGTACTATATTGAAATTATTTGATGTTTTACTTAGTGAATTTAAGTTATTTTAACTCATTTAAAATCTGATGACTGCAACACACTCAAAAAAGCGAGTGATCGGGGATCACGCGCATTCGGAAGCGGTTTTCAGCCTCGCCCTTTACGCACCGAGATTTGACCGGATTCCTTGAATTATATTGAGCACTGTAGAAGGTGAAATGCCAAAAATCCTACCGATTTGTCTTTGGGGAATGTTGTTCTCAAAGTGTCGGATTATTCACCGACGCATCTGTTCTCAGATTGGTGAGCCTCGATCCATCCTTGCTCTTGAAGGACTAGGCCTTTTTTTGGAGGCTCCTTATATACTATGATTAGACGATTGCCTCACCTGTTTCACATCACCTTCTTATTTCAACTTCTCACATCGCTATTAGTCTTAAACTGCTCCTGTCCCAACTTTTTTGGAATGTGTTGCATGCATCAATTTCAAAATAAACATTTACCTTCAAAACCGATGCAGTTGATTAGTTAAAGCATCAAATACCGTTATTTGATGCTTTATAGGTGTCTTTATAGGTTTTTTGTTTAAATACAAGTCAAAGTACATTTACAAATCACTCTTCTTTGTTTTTATTTATTAGCATTTTACATACTGTCCCAACTTTTTCGGAATTGAGGTTGTATAACCACTAATGCTAAACTTTTATATGCCTTTCAGATTTCCAAATTCCTATGAATTTCCAATCCTAAATCTCTAACCCTAACCCCAACACTGTCTCTCTCTGTACCTCTTCATAGACCGCCATAAATATAACTAGTGTTCAGGGTTCAGTAACAAGAGACCAGAGTCTTATTCAGTGTGTCTTCAACATCACCCTCAATTCCATCCTCCTCAGTTCCATCCTCATCAAAGCAACTGTTCAGTTGTCTTTCAACATCGCCATCCTTAATGGAAACACAAATGGTGAGCTTTCATACTCGTATCCTGCATATTAGTGATTCATTAGAATTTTTCTTATGACTGAATCACACACACACACACCTTCTCAAAAAACATTCAGAACCCAGGTGGGAAAAAGTACACCCTTCCTGCTTCCCCAATCATTAAGAAAGTAAACAGCAGCAAGGTTACTACAGCCACACCATCTCCAAAAAAAAATTTAATTCACCATTCTACAGTGAGACGGATTGTTTACAACATTGAAAAAAAACAACCTTATACACCTACAGTTTAAAAGCATTTTGACTCAATTCAGCATGTAATGTGTATTGAACAAATTTCTCTTGAAAAGTAAGGTAATGATAAAACAATGCAATAGTGAGATACTACTACTACTACTACTACTACTACTACTACTACTAATAATAATAATAAACACAAGCAGCATTTTCAGGGGCCAAGCACCCAGACTCGGTGAGCTGTACATTCACAGACATGCTGCAACTGTTACATTTACATACATTTATTCATTTAGCAGATGCATTTATCCAAAGTGACTTACAAGTGAGGAAATGAGGAAATCTCCATGGAAATTGTTGGCTTTTTTGACATATTTGGATAAGCAAACATTTGATCCTCTTTGAGTGCCTCACAGTGCCTCACTCTGTGTTGTCTGTATGATAGTATGCTGAACGGCTAGAATGGCAGCAGACAGTTGTTTAGACAGGTCTCAAGATGATGTGAGCCAAATTTGCTGAAGATTGGACAAAATTTGGAGGAAGAGGAGCAAAACTAGTGGTTTGATGGAAGCATTTTCAGCATGTTCCTGTAACTTTTGACCAGTAAGTGGTGCTTTCATGAAAATCATTGCATATGCATATTTTTGAGAAAATCCAAGATGGTCAACAGGAAGTAAAATTTTACCCGCTAGAGCGTTGGCAGCACTCGGCCCAAATTTGGTTCAAATGTTCCTTGGACCCTCCCCAATCAGTGTGCCAAATTTTATAACTTTTTACTGAACAATTCTATGGGCTGCCATAGACACCCTCGCCAGAAGAAGAAGAAGAAGAAGAAGAAGAAGAAGAAGAAGAAGAAGAAGAAGAAGAGAAGAAGAAGAAGAAAACAGAATAACAAAAGGGTGCCTATGCACCTTTGGTAATTAAAGCCGCAAGCAGCATTTACAGCCTCACGTCCTGCTTGGTGGCTTCGCCGTTGGATCTGTTAGCACATTATGGGCAAACCATTTGGAATTTCAACATTATTTTGATAACTTGTCCAGGTTAGTCTAAATATGATGACTGCCAAATGTGGTGTTGATTAGACACCATTTGTAGGAGGAGTAGCAGAAAAAACAGTTTTTGTCAAAATCCAAGATGGTCACCAGGAAGTACACTTGAATTTCAGATCTTGGTGTGTGTTCACTTCAGCATACTCCAGGGAATTATGGGAAAAAAGAAGTGTGTTTTTAGTACAAGCTCTTCAAATGATATAAGGGAATTAAAAAAAAATTGGTACAGTTCTTGACCACAAGGTGGAGCAGGAATCCAGGGATAACTGGCTTTTAAATTTTGGACATACAGTTCGAAAGTTATGACCATTAACGTACTTCCATATTAGGTCTAAGTTTGACCTGATGGTGGTGCTAGAGCGTTGGCAGCACTTGGCCCAACTTTGGTCAGAATGTTCCAGAGTTATGGTCAGAAGTTATATAGCGGTTTTCTCATACCCAAGGTTGCTTTACAAGTACAAGAAAGAAACAAAACACAGAAGAAAAAATGCTGACAGGGATTTAACCTAGAAGAGATGTTTATTAAAGATATTCTGTTTCATTCCTACAGGAACAGACCTGGGAAATGCAGCTATTGTATTTAACTCCAAAGGATCATTAAACCTGGCAGACCCAAAGAGCAATATTCCAAATGTAATGGAGTTTATTATTCACAATCATCATCACTCTTCTTAACTCTCCTGTTGAACTAACCAGACATGTCATTTCTCGTTGAGTTATGTTAATGACACTGATCATATCTCTTGTTTTCTCAACATCTTCAGCTCAGCGTCACTCGTAACAATTGTGGCAGCACTAAGAAGTGTGTGTCGTTTCCATCTAATTGTGATCCTGCAGGAACCTCCAGCTGCTTTTTCGTCTCAATTCAGTTAAAAAACCAAATGTTCTTCTTTGAACTCAGTGGCACAACGGCTGGATATGTCGCATTGGGACTCAATAAACAGGTAAAACTTGAATTATATAGTTATTAATGTCCAAGCATCCATTTTCTGTACCACTTATCCTACACAGGGTCGCTGAGAGTCTGGAGCCTCCCCAGGGAATTTGGGGCAAGGCAGGGGAAATCCTGGACGTGGTGCCAACACACACACACACACACACACACACACACACACACACACACACACACACACACACACACACACACACACACACACACACACACACACACACACAGGGTCTAAAACCTGCTGCTGCAAAACACATTTGAAAGAGAAATCACTGAGTGACTATTTTCTTTTTTCTTTTTTTCAGGGAACTACCATTTTGTTTGCCTGCATCAATATCAGCAACAGTTTCTTCTTCCAAACAGGTATTCAAAAAGGCCAAATTTGGACCCCTGCTAATGTGGTGAGGCTCAAAAATATTATCAAACCCAATCTCAAAATTAATAACAGGTTAAGAGGAGGGAATGCTCATGAATTCTTTTGTCCTCTTTTCTCAGACCGTTGTGTACAACGTTCAAGGTGTAGTTGCACAAAACCCAAGTCTTATTCACTGTATCTTCAACACCAGTGCCAGTTTCACCATCAGCAACAAATCTGATGAGACCTCATTTAGTGTCTCCATTCTGAGTGGAACCACCAATGGTGAGTTCTGACAATAAATGATAGCTCATATTTTAACTTCACTTTTATGAAATCCAATAAAATCCAACATAATTTACTGTTGTAAATTATTTGGTACGTTAAATAAAGATAATGAAGGAAATAACCACAGGACGCAAAGGGTAGGAAGCACCACCACATTTATTGTGAATTAGGGGGACTAGTCGGAGAGTAAGAGGGACTGGTAGGGGAATAAGAGGGAGAAAAGGGCGGATGGTGGGGGGTGTGTCCTGGAGAGGGAATTGGACTCAGTGGGTCAGAGGTATTAACAACAGGACCAGTCTGAGTAGAAGCATCAACAAGGGTAGCAGCTGGGCTCAACCGATACCGTAGTGGAGGAGGGAAAGTGGAAGTCGTGGAGGGCGTGCATAAGACATCAACCAAAAGAGCGAGGTCTGCAAATAAATGGGACAGCTGGTATCTAGTGTTGAGATCAAAGCCCTCCAGTCCCTCCAGTGCAGCGAAGAGGAAGCCAAGTCCTGCGTTGTGAGCTGCATATAAGGAAACATAGAGAGGCATGTAAGAAAAGGGGAATTCACCATGTGCACCTGATTACTAACAGCTAAAATGACATACAGTACTAAGCAGCCAATGGACCACCAAAAAAAGGAGGGGAACGAGACAAAAGCAGGAGGCTATCTATAGGTTGGGAACACACACACACACACACACAAGCACATAACCAGAAGATGAGATGTATGAAACTAAAACCAGAGAAGAGAAGAAGTAAAATGCACAAGTCACAGATAATAAGGTAATATAACACACTTACCCATGATTCAAATGATTAAATTCTATATCCAAAAGACAGCAGTAGAGATCCGCTTTGTCCAACGGCCAGAAACCAAATGTTGAACAAAATGGGGAGCATGGTTTTAAAAAACCCAAACTGGGCTGGGTCGGATTTAAGGGGATTGGAAAAGATTGATAAAAGGTACCTAAGAGTTTAGGAAAATGAGTAAAACGCGATTATAAGGGTTGCTGAAAAAGGACAATGATATGACATAAGGGTTGCTCGAAGATGTGCAGATATGGATATAAGGGGAACGGGAGGCAGGAATAGCTAAACATATTGGTATTTGGACAAAGGAACAGGGGGCGGAGGCTCAAAGGACAAATTGTATAAAAGGGGAGCCCCGCTCCAGGACAGATCAGATCACTCTTTGGGATATTCCAAACGGTTTGGATCTCATGTGATTGGGAAAATAAAATTGGACCTTTGCTTTTCCTCATTCACTGGCTCTGTGTGATATTTCTCAAGACTTGAACGAAGAAACAACTGAATTAGCGTAAGTATAACTTTGCTGGAAAAGTCTTAATCTGTATTATACGTACTGTTTAGTGGACACAGAATTGTTCCACAAACCCTCACATTCAACAGATACATCAGGCTTTGATGCTCTTGGTGGATCCAGACTAACCCTAACCCGAACCCGAACTGAACGTGTCTTATTAGTTCAACATTAATATGTTAAGTTTAAAAATAATAAGCCAGGATTTTAAGTCTGATTTCAAATAAAAAATTTCATTGGTCACATACACAGTACAATGTGCAATGAAGTGCTTTTGTTGACTGTCCGTGACATAAAAATAGAATTAACATAAACCCGACAGCCAGCATGAATCGGTGTTAAAGATAACAATAGGTGAGTGGATTGTAAGCCAATAGAAATAAGAGTGTTTCTGTTGTATCTAATGATACGATAACAAAGAGTGGTCGGAGCAGTCATGACAGCAGCTGACATCACAAGTGCCATCTTGGAATTATCTCATACTTGTTTATATTGGATGCAGAGAAAATGTTCATGTAAAATGCAACACAAATTGTGAAAGCAGTCTAAAGGGTTCAAATCAGTTTCATTTGACAATTTCCATCTGTCCACCCATCCATTGTCTGTACCATTTTCTGGAGCCTATCCTAGGGAACTCTGGGAACAAGGCGGGGAACACCCTGGACCGGTTTCCAATCCATTACAGGGCATAATTGCTCACCCATTCACATACTACGGACAATTTAGAGATCCTTTCAATACATGATTTTGGACTGGGGAGGAAACCAGGGAACCTGGAGGAAACCCCCAATTTGGCAGTTTTATTAAGGAAAATGCATCACAGATTAATGACTTTGGCATATACTAACTATCGGCATTGCTCACTAAGTTCCTCATCTAACATTTGCTCTTAAGATGGCAGCATGAACTTTTACTGTTTAATAAAGGTTCTCCACTCTAATTCCACAGAAATCCAACTGGGAAATGCAGCTATAATGTTTGACTCCAAAGTACCATTAAACCTGACTGATCCCACTGGCCAGAACAGCAGCAACTCAATCGTCAGCCGCTGGACTCATGGTAAACACACATAAAACTAAGTTTTTTACTTATGCTTTGCTTCCTAAAGTGTAAATGCACAACAAACCAGTGGCAGGTTAAAATGGCAGGTCTTTGTAAAATAAATAAAATGAAACCAAGATCAATCATGTCAGAACCTTTCCCACTCTCAATGTGAAATTACAATGTATGAAAATTAAGTGAAAAACAATCAGAAACATTTTAGGGAAAAATAGGAAAAACAAAAAAAATTACAATAACCAGGATTCATAAGTGTGAACATCCTTTTATAATTCGGTGTGTTCAGAATGAACCAATCACATTTAATCTCATATTCTAAAGTAATTATCATACGTCTGTCATCAATTAAATTATTCAGATTAACCCCAAATAAAGACTGTTTGTGTAGGAGGGGTATAAAAGAATGTCCAAAACATTAGACGTACCATGGAACACTGTGAAGGCCGTCATCAACAAATGGAGAAAATAGGGCACCACAGCGACATCACCAAGAACAGGATGTCCCTCCAAAACTAATAAAAGGACAAGACAAAAACGGATCAACGAGCCTGCCGGGAGACCTACGGCAACTACCTAAAGAGCTGCAGGAACATCTGACGAACATCTGACATCTGACGAGTACTGATTACTCTCTGCATGTGACAACCATCTCTCGTATTCTTCACATGTCTAGGCTATGGGGTAGGGCTGCTAGACGGAAGCCTTTTCTCACAAAAAAACATCCAAGCCAAATCACCTAAATCACCCCAAACCATGTGGCAAAATGTGTTATGGTCTGATGAGACCAATTCCAAAAGGTATAATAACTCCATAATTCCAAAAGGTATGTTTGAGGCAAGAAAAGTATCTCATCAAAAGAACACCAAAAGAACACCATGCCCACAATGAAACATGGTGGTGGCAGCATCATGCTTTAGAGCTGTTTTTTTTCAGCCAGAATTGGGGATTTTTATCGAGGTAGAGGAAATCATGAATAGTTACAAATACCAGTGGATTTTTAGAGTAAAACCTTCAGGTGTTTGCTAGTAAGCTGAAGGCTAAAAGGAATTTCACCTTTGAGCAAAACAATAACATAAAGCATACATTCAAATCAACAAAGGAATGGCTTAACCAAACGAAGATCAATGTTTTTGAACAACATAGCCCGAGCCCAGACCTGAATCCAACTAAAACTCTGTGAGGTGACCTTAAGAGGTCTGTACACAGGAGAATTTGACAGATCTAGAATGTTTTTGCAAGAAAGAATGGGAAAATATTGTTAAGTCAAGATGTGCCACACTGGTAGACTTTTCCCCAGGATGACCGAGTGGTGTAATAATATCAAACAAAGTATTAGTTCAGCATATTTCAGTTTGGATTTCAATGGCATTGTACAGGTTGTAACGTTTACATTAAAGGTGGGAATGTTCTGATATGATTTATCTTTGTTTAATTTTTTTATATCACAAAAACATGCTGTTTTAACATGGGTGTGTAAGCTTTGTATATCAATTGCAAACCAGAATATATATATATATATATATATATATATATATATATATATATATATATATATATATATATATATATATATATATATATATATTAAATACTTTTTAAAGATTTTTCAAAGCCCATCTGTCACCAACATCCAACATGCCATATGTATATGTACAATAAATCTCTCTCTCTCTCTCGCTCTCTCTGTCTCTCTCACTCTGTCTCTCTCACTCTGTCTCTCTGTCTCTCTCTCTCTCTCTCACTCTCTCTCTCTCTCAGTGTTTGTTTTCCTGCTCAGTGCTCTGACTCTCCATCTGCAATAGAACCCAGCCTTGTTAATGTTACCATAATTCTCAAGGTTATTAGTTGTTTGTTTGTTTGTGCCATGCATGTGTTTGACTTTTACTAAGATCTCATTTGTATACATTCTGATCTGTAAATATAACATTAAATAGATGTTAATTTACTGTACTCCTATAAACATTCAACATTCTACTTTTACATATAGCAGTTTAATCAGAGATGAAATGTATTGATTAAAGTCTGTTTTACGTGATCATTTCAGTTGTTTGTGAGGCAGGTTCCTTCAGAAATCCTCGTATAAGAATTAAATACGTAACCAAAGATGTGATATTTTCACCCTGGGTTTAAGTGCAATTGTGACTCAAATCTGATTTTCTGTGTTGAAAAGTCTCTGTGCATTAAAAAATACAGTCATTTTCTTACGTACGTGTGTATATAAACACAATAAACTTCCAGACTGCTGATATCTGAGTGATTATAGCTTTGAGTTTCTTCCTCTAGATGGCGGCAGCTGAAAGTATTGTTTTCCAGGGGACGTGTATTTACATGCACATTCTTAGTTGATCACCTTGTAAACTGAATTTGCTCACCTGTGGTTTATAAGTAGTAAGTCTTCTTTTAGTAAATACACCTCCACCTTTTGGTAAACCAAGTCACTAAAAAAAAAAGTATTTCCTTCTTAGGAGTAACAGGTAACAGTAACAATCCCGTACTATTCTGCATTAAACTGAGTGGGGGGGGAGAAATTAAATGGTTACACCATTTATTCAATCCTTAAACAGGTACTCTAATTAAAATCCAGAAGTAGGCTACAATATTGAAAAGATGAACAGAATGAATGTAAAAAAGTGAAAAACAGTACACACCGGTTGACATTAAACAGGAACATTTCCATCGATTTTAATTTCATTTAGTCCTCCCACCCCTGCTGTAAGTAAGGTATGAAGGTAGATTCTTAATTAAAAGAACACTTAGGATTTTATTATTACCTACACAACCAGTAGAAATATCTGCTTCCCTCACTCGTGTTTCTAATCGTAAAGGGAATTCATTTCATTTAGTCGACACAAACATACCTTTCTTAAAGGATGATGAGATTAGGCAATATTGTATCACAAAATGGATGAATAATGCAATTATAAATAAACCGTGTAATTTTTCAACATCTTTTTATTTATTAGAATGGATTTTGGAAAATGTAGATGGCAAAAATAGTAACAGCACCACATATAGAAAATGGTGCAAGCAATGGTAGGATATATGTGTGTGTGTGTATATATATATATATATATATATATATATATATATATATATATATATATATATACACACACAAAAAAAACCATTGTACTATTTGCTATACATGGTGCTGTTAATATCTTTTATGTCAATATTTTTGTGTCATACTTTGACTGAAGGGATGTATTCGTTGTATTTGTGTTTTATCGAAAATAAACACTTTAAAGTTTTTAGCGATTTTGTATTTATTGACTTTTTGTAATTCAAGCACTTTTTAAGATCAAGTATGGCCTTTTTCAAGGTTTTCCAGTACTTAGACCTTGTACGAAACCTGTGTTTTCATAAAAGACAAGCCTTAGTTTGTACTTATCTATGTGTAAACAGTTTTTAGAATCTGTGCATCACTGTACATTATTTTAATGACCTTGCTTTGTGGCAATAACAGTAATAGCGTTTCAGTTAAACAGACCCAGGGGAGGATTTAGTGATTTTGGGGCCCTGGGCAAAATATAGGAATGGGGCCCTCATTTCAGTGTTTTAACATTGATATTAAAATGTTCAGCATATGTTATTTAGTGGCCCTGGACTTTCTGGCCCAGAGTGGACCGCCACACCCGGCCCACAGCACGCCCCATCTAACACACCTACAGAAACACAAATGCTATTTAAACACATTTATTTCACATAACACTGAACAGATATCAAGTCATATTTGTAAAATAGGCAAACAGAAACAGAAGAACACTGTGACAGCCAAGACAGTCTTTTACTACTACTAAAGTAATAATAATAATCATAATCATCATCATCATAATAATCCATCCATCCATCCATCCATCCATTTTCTTTACCGCTTATCCTTTTCAGGGTCACGGGGGAACCTGGAGCCTATCCCATGGAGCATTGGGCACGAGGCTGGGTACACCCTGGACAGGGTGCCAATCCATCGCAGAGCACAACCACATACATATTCACACACCCAATCATACACTACGGACACTTTGGACACACCAATCAGCCTGCCATGCACGTCTTTGGACTGTGGGAGGAAACTGGAGTACCCGGAGGAAACCCCTGCAACACGGGGAGAACATGCAAACTCCGCACACACAGGGCCACGGTGGGAATCAAACCACCGACCCTGGGGGTGTGAGGCGAACGTGATAACCACTATATTATTCAAATCAACAAAGGAATGGCTTAACCAAACGAAGATCAATGTTTTTGAACAACATAGCCCGAGCCCAGACCTGAATCCAACTAAAACTCTGTGAGGTGACCTTAAGAGGTCTGTACACAGGAGAATTTGACAGATCTAAAATGTTTTTGCAAGAAAGAATGGGAAAATATTGTTAAGTCAAGATGTGCCACACTGGTAGACTTTTCCCCAGGATGACCGAGTGGTGTAATAATATCAAACAAAGTATTAGTTCAGCATATTTCAGTTTGGATTTCAATGGCATTGTACAGGTTGTAACGTTTACATTAAAGGTGGGAATGTTCTGATATGATTTATCTTTGTTTAATTTTTTTATATCACAAAAACATGCTGTTTTAACATGGGTGTGTAAGCTTTGTATATCAATTGCAAACCAGAATATATATATATATATATATATATATATATATATATATATATATATATATATATATATATATTAAATACTTTTTAAAGATTTTTCAAAGCCCATCTGTCACCAACATCCAACATGCCATATGTATATGTACAATAAATCTCTCTCTCTCTCTCGCTCTCTCTGTCTCTCTCACTCTGTCTCTCTCACTCTGTCTCTCTGTCTCTCTCTCTCTCTCTCACTCTCTCTCTCTCTCAGTGTTTGTTTTCCTGCTCAGTGCTCTGACTCTCCATCTGCAATAAAACCCAGCCTTGTTAATGTTACCATAATTCTCAAGGTTATTAGTTGTTTGTTTGTTTGTGCCATGCATGTGTTTGACTTTTACTAAGATCTCATTTGTATACATTCTGATCTGTAAATATAACATTAAATAGATGTTAATTTACTGTACTCCTATAAACATTCAACATTCTACTTTTACATATAGCAGTTTAATCAGAGATGAAATGTATTGATTAAAGTCTGTTTTACGTGATCATTTCAGTTGTTTGTGAGGCAGGTTCCTTCAGAAATCCTCGTATAAGAATTAAATACGTAACCAAAGATGTGATATTTTCACCCTGGGTTTAAGTGCAATTGTGACTCAAATCTGATTTTCTGTGTTGAAAAGTCTCTGTGCATTAAAAAATACAGTCATTTTCTTACGTACGTGTGTATATAAACACAATAAACTTCCAGACTGCTGATATCTGAGTGATTATAGCTTTGAGTTTCTTCCTCTAGATGGCGGCAGCTGAAAGTATTGTTTTCCAGGGGACGTGTATTTACATGCACATTCTTAGTTGATCACCTTGTAAACTGAATTTGCTCACCTGTGGTTTATAAGTAGTAAGTCTTCTTTTAGTAAATACACCTCCACCTTTTGGTAAACCAAGTCACTAAAAAAAAAAGTATTTCCTTCTTAGGAGTAACAGGTAACAGTAACAATCCCGTACTATTCTGCATTAAACTGAGTGGGGGGGGAGAAATTAAATGGTTACACCATTTATTCAATCCTTAAACAGGTACTCTAATTAAAATCCAGAAGTAGGCTACAATATTGAAAAGATGAACAGAATGAATGTAAAAAAGTGAAAAACAGTACACACCGGTTGACATTAAACAGGAACATTTCCATCGATTTTAATTTCATTTAGTCCTCCCACCCCTGCTGTAAGTAAGGTATGAAGGTAGATTCTTAATTAAAAGAACACTTAGGATTTTATTATTACCTACACAACCAGTAGAAATATCTGCTTCCCTCACTCGTGTTTCTAATCGTAAAGGGAATTCATTTCATTTAGTCGACACAAACATACCTTTCTTAAAGGATGATGAGATTAGGCAATATTGTATCACAAAATGGATGAATAATGCAATTATAAATAAACCGTGTAATTTTTCAACATCTTTTTATTTATTAGAATGGATTTTGGAAAATGTAGATGGCAAAAATAGTAACAGCACCACATATAGAAAATGGTGCAAGCAATGGTAGGATATATGTGTGTGTGTGTATATATATATATATATATATATATATATATATATATATATATATATATATATACACACACAAAAAAAACCATTGTACTATTTGCTATACATGGTGCTGTTAATATCTTTTATGTCAATATTTTTGTGTCATACTTTGACTGAAGGGATGTATTCGTTGTATTTGTGTTTTATCGAAAATAAACACTTTAAAGTTTTTAGCGATTTTGTATTTATTGACTTTTTGTAATTCAAGCACTTTTTAAGATCAAGTATGGCCTTTTTCAAGGTTTTCCAGTACTTAGACCTTGTACGAAACCTGTGTTTTCATAAAAGACAAGCCTTAGTTTGTACTTATCTATGTGTAAACAGTTTTTAGAATCTGTGCATCACTGTACATTATTTTAATGACCTTGCTTTGTGGCAATAACAGTAATAGCGTTTCAGTTAAACAGACCCAGGGGAGGATTTAGTGATTTTGGGGCCCTGGGCAAAATATAGGAATGGGGCCCTCATTTCAGTGTTTTAACATTGATATTAAAATGTTCAGCATATGTTATTTAGTGGCCCTGGACTTTCTGGCCCAGAGTGGACCGCCACACCCGGCCCACAGCACGCCCCATCTAACACACCTACAGAAACACAAATGCTATTTAAACACATTTATTTCACATAACACTGAACAGATATCAAGTCATATTTGTAAAATAGGCAAACAGAAACAGAAGAACACTGTGACAGCCAAGACAGTCTTTTACTACTACTAAAGTAATAATAATAATCATAATCATCATCATCATAATAATCCATCCATCCATCCATCCATCCATTTTCTTTACTGCTTATCCTTTTCAGGGTCACGGGGGAACCTGGAGCCTATCCCATGGAGCATTGGGCACGAGGCTGGGTACACCCTGGACAGGGTGCCAATCCATCGCAGAGCACAACCACATACATATTCACACACCCAATCATACACTACGGACACTTTGGACACACCAATCAGCCTGCCATGCACGTCTTTGGACTGTGGGAGGAAACTGGAGTACCCGGAGGAAACCCCTGCAACACGGGGAGAACATGCAAACTCCGCACACACAGGGCCACGGTGGGAATCAAACCACCGACCCTGGGGGTGTGAGGCGAACGTGATAACCACTATATTATTAATATATTATGAAATTAATCTTGAAATTAGTCCTATAGTAATAAATAAGTCTATTTCACTATGACCACTAACCAAGAGCAAACAGTAAGTCGCTGTATGGTACAGTAGGACAGCAGCTTACTATAATATTCTTCTTTTTTCTAAATTGTAGTAATATTTAAACACATTTATTTGAACTAGCACTGAACATGAATTCATATCTGAATGGCACACTATCATCATGTCACATTAAACTCACATATGATTCATTTGGAGAGAGAGAGAGAGAGAGAGAGAGAGAGAGAGAGAGAGAGAGAGAATTATACACTCATAAATTAAGCATTCTGATGGAATTAGTGCATGGATTATTAGAAAGACACAATTAATTAGTGAAAAGTAAACATAAAACTTTCTTAACTATAAGTTTATGCAGCGTTTTGGTGGCCCTTGGTAGCTCGGGGCCCAAGGTGGTTTGAATAATGGTAAAATCTGCCCCTGAACAGACCGTCCTCTTGGGCATAACATGGAATGTACGTTTCGTTTTATGATCTGACGACTGATTCTGGTTTGGAATGAAGAGAAAAATGTGGTTTCACCAGAAAGACATTCCAAGCATAAGCTGAACCGTGGGGTTTCTCATGACCACACATACTCATTGTCAGAGTACTGTTAATGATGACCTTAAAATGAATGACGAGATAACGTCAGAGTCGAAACAGCCGGTTAACCCATTTAATGTTTTAATTACAGAACAGCATTCCCTCACCACCCACTTTATTAGGAACACCTACGCGTTCATCATCTAATCACGCAGTCATGTACAGTAGGTCTTGGCATGATCTCTGTTACATTAATCATGGTAGTATTGTTGGTACCAGATGGACTGGTGTAAGAATTTCAGATACTGCTGGCCACCCAGGAATTTCTCTAGCGTTTTCACTGAGTGACGGACAGTTCTGTGGGTGGAACTGCCTTGTCATGGGAAAATGGCCAGAATCTTTACAACTGTGGTTGATCAGAAAAGCATCTCAGCATGCACAGAACATTAAACCTTGGAGTGGATGGGCTACAATGGCAGAAGACCACGTCAGGTTCCACTCCTGTCAGCCAAGAACAGGAATCTACGACTATCGTGGATGTAAGCTCACCCAAATCACCTGATCTTCAACTGTTCAGTTTCAGTGTTTTGTTTTTCACACCATATCTAGAGTGTCTGAAATTCCTTAAACCCGTCCATCTGGTACCAGCAACCATGACACGGTTAAAGTCAGGACCCTGTACATACACCACATGAATGGCTGATTAGATAACTATATGAATCTGCAAGTGTTCCTAATAAAGTGGATGATGTGTGTACATGAATGTAGTAATCATCTAATTCTTTAAGTAATCATCTAATTTTAATTTTAATTATTGTTAGAAACACAGAGCCTGTAATGTATCCTGTTACAACACCTTGCGAAACAAGTTTTATTGTTTACACTGGATTTAAACAATGGTTTCAAAAAAAGAAGTGAAGCAGTTCATATAGCGTGCTAATGAATTTACTCTTCCACATGATCAATGCATCATGGGTTTTTCTGGGCAGGAGTGAACACAGAAAAAGAACCTTTAGCTATTGTGTGTGTGTGTGTGTGTGTGTGTGTGTGTGTGTGTGTGTTCCTTCCTTGAGATCCTGTGACTGGCCATTAATTGCAGCCAACTTCCTCGCATACCACTAAAACCTGTCATATGACCAGCTTTCTTACCCTATGACATGGCATTCTCGTGTGTTGAGACATTGACGGAAGAACATTTCAGATGTGAAGTGAAGTGTAACGATGGCTGGGCTTGTGTTTGTCCTTACAATAAAATGTGGTTCTTACTTGAAGACATTCCTAACAACCTGTAGTGTGAGATTGGCCATCATCTCTACGTTCTTTCACTTTAGACTGTATTCAACATAACAATCTGCTGAACATTTTAATCTCTGTTGTCTTCTTAATTCAGTCACATATACATTCATTTTTAATGTCTAACCTTACCCCTAACCTTATCCTAACCCTAATCCTAACCCTAACCTAACTCTAACCCTAATCCTAACCCTAATCCTAACCCTAACCATAATCCTAACCTTAACCTAACTCTAACCATAATCCTAACCCTAACCATCATCCTAACCCTAACCATAATCCTAACCCTAATGCTAACCCTAATCCTAACCCTAACCTAATTCCAACCATAATCCTAACCCTAACCTAACTCTAACCAAAATCCTAACCCTAACCTAACTCTAACCATAATCCTAACCCTAATCCTTGTTACAACTCTAAAAACCTAACCATAACCCTAACCCTAACCTAACACTAACCATGATCCTAACCCTAATCCTTGTTACAACTCTAAAAACCTAACCATAATCCTAACCCTAACCTAACTCTAACCATAATCCTAACCCTAACCTAACTCTAACCATAATCCTAACCTTAACCTGACTCTAACCATAATCCTAACCCTAACCTAACTCTAACCATAATCCTAACCCTAACCTAACTCTAACCATAATCCTAACCCTAACCTAACTCTAACCATAATCCTAACCCTAATCCTAACCCTAACCACTAACCCCAACCCTAACCCTAACCACTAACCCAAACCCAACCATAATCCTAACCCTAACCACTAACCCCAACCCTAACCCTAACCGCTAACCCAAACCTAACCATAATCCTAACCCTAACCTAACTCTAACCATAATCCTAACCCTAACCTAACTCTAACCATAATCCTAACCCTAATCCTAACCCTAACCACTAACCCCAACCCTAACCCTAAAAGCTAACCCAAACCCAACCATAATCCTAACCCTAACCTAACTCTAACCATAATCCTAACCCTAATCCTAACTCTAACCATAATCCTAACCCTAACCATAATCCTAACCCTAATCCTAACCCTAATCCTAACTCTAACCCTAATCCTAACCCTAACCTAACTCTAACCATAATCCTAACCCTAATCCTAACTCTAACCATAATCCTAACCCTAACCATAATCCTAACCCTAATCCTAACCCTAATCCTAACTCTAACCCTAATCCTAACCCTAACCTAACTCTAACCATAATCCTAACCCTAATCCTACCCTAATCCTAACCTCAACCTAACCCTAACCCCAACCAAACCCTAACCTGTGAAATGTGAAAATACGTTGTGCCCTGAATTTGTACATGTAACCTCAAGTAAACTTGTTACATCATGTCAATATCATGTGTGGAAATAAATTAATCATGAGAAAAAAAATTATGTGAAAATCAGGAAAAGATATTCAGAGCTCATTATTTCAGGCTGTTGAATTCTCAATTCTGATTGGCTGACAGAAGTTCTTATTTTTCAGTAAATGCACAGCTAAAGTAGTTCCAGTCAGGTCTTGGCCATGTTACAGCTCCATATCTCTTCACAAAATTAACTGAAATCACGGAAACGTTAGCCTGCTGTCCACCACGGCACACAAAATGACAGAAAATTTGAATTTTTCCAAAAATTCATAAGGAATATTGGATGATGGGACATTGAATTATTAGAAAAATAATGCGTACCTGAGGTGGTAATTGAGCCAGCTATGAGCCAATTATATGCAGTTACTGGAGAGAGAGAGAGAGACAGAGAGAGAGAGAGAGAGAGAGAGAGAGAGAGAGCATGGGAGTGCATGTGTGATAAGCCGGTAAACAAGTATCGATGTTTATTTATTTATTCATTGTATTTTCTGCAGTAACAAAAATTAATTAATTAATTAATTTGTTCTATTTTTATATTATTAGCCTGAAATGAAATTTTAAAAAAAACTGTGAGCTCTCTCTCTCTCTCTCTCTCTCTCTCTCTCTCTCTCTCTCTCTCTCTCTCTCTCTCTCCAATAACTGCATATCGATTATTTAGGCCTGTGTTACTAGCTCTAAAACAATATATTTTTGGGATTAGCGGCGGAGGCTTGAGATGAGATGTGTAATAAATGAGTTCCACACATGAGAGCGTTTTAAGGACAAAAACCTGACATATGTTTTAAAGTAAAACATCTGAACAATGTCTTGAGGTGTTGTATCTGTGATATAAGTGGAATCATTGACTCTGGTCTGTTGAATTATTAGAAAAATAATGCACACTCGAGGTGTAATGGCCTCCGCTTCGGGGTGTGAGTTATTTTCTCATCATTCACCAACCCAAGTTTCCTTTGAAATACTGAGGGAGTGTAGTAAGTGTAATTACAGTATAGTAACTTTAATTACAGTATAGTAAACTGTAGGAATACAGTAGGAAAACTCCTATTCCTTTAGATTTAAATAATCACAAAATTAACTTTGCTTTCAAAAGTTTACTTTCAAAAGTTTTGGAGAAGGTCGTCTTTCTTCAGCTTTCCTCATTTTAAATAAAAATCACGTATTAGACGAACATAAGTCCGGTTTCAGAACAAGACAAAGTACTGAGTCTGGCCCCTTGAAAGCGACACATGATTTAGTGTTCAAGTGAAACAATTAACATTCTTCTGACGTGTTTACGGCAACGGGCTGGAATTCAGGGCAGCGCATTTACAGTACAGATAAAACTTCCTCAGAAGAAATTGGGAATTTCTCTTCTTCTGCTCCTATCACATGTGGAGTCCCACAAGGCTCCATATTAGGCCCTATTTTATTTTCTTATATATCCTCCCTTTGCGGGCTATTATCTCGTATCATTGTTATGTCAACAACACTCAGCTTTATCTTCTGATAAAACCTAATGATGTTTTAAATGATAGCAACTTGCATCACCTGTAAGTCCAGTTTTTTTTTTTCAGCCGTCATCTTCCTTTACTGCCATCCAGCCCATTAAAAATCCTTCATTAATTTTAACCCCAAAAGTCACCTGAAAAAAGAAGAAATATGTGAATTTTGTGAGTTTTTGTGATCGTTTTAAAGCCAGAAACTATTCCTAACATCTCCTTTGCATATATATATATATATATATATATATATATATATATATATATATATATATATATATATATATATATATATATATATATATAAATTTTGAAATAAAAAAAACTAGTTTTTTCCCTTAACAAATCATTTTGTTAGGACAACACCTCTTCCTTTTCTTTAGTCAAGAGATAAACAAATATAAAACGACCAACATTCATGGGGTCATCTCTCTCCAGGTTGATTTAAACACTGGCTCTGATGCTTAAAATGTTTCACTACACGATCTCACCCGTCTAGATTCCTCTTCCTGTAATGCTTGTGGAATTTTACACCGATAATAAACCTGTAATTCAACTTTGCCTCTTTTATATTTACTATCTAGGTGCTGGCAAATGACACGCCCACAGAGTTTAAGAAGCCGGACCCGTTTCAGCATCAACACACCCTACAGCGCTTCTTATTCACAGCATACATAATCATCCGTCTTATCCGTACAGGTAATTTGTTTTAAACTTTAAAAAAAGAAATAAATCACCACATGTTGCTTTTGATTGTATTTATTTAACTTTAAGTATATTTCAATATATATATATATATATATATATATATATATATATATATATATATATATATATATATATATATAAATAATTTTCTTGACTAATTATTAGTAAATGCACGACTTGTATTAATTGTATTATTACTATATAACTATATGTGTAAATTTGTTGTAAAATTATTGCTATACGTGTGTGTGTTATCAGACATGGAGGCCAGACTGATTGTAGCGGTTGTGTTTATCTGCGCTGTTTGTCGCTTCTCTGAAGCCCAGCTGCAGAACACGACAACACTCACTGTAAGAACTCGGACCTGAATCTCAGGCTGTCGTGTCACTCAAAAGTTTTAAAACTCATTATACCGTATTTTGATTGACTGATTGTCGGAATATTTACTGTAAATGATATGAAATGGGTCGGGTCATGAACAGAACAGAACGGGAGAGTTAACGGTGGTTCATTTTCTCTCTTATGATCTTCAGAACAACATCACTCGTACTGGTTGCGGCACCACTAAGCTGTGTGTGTCGACTCCGTCTAATTGCGATCTTGCAGGAAACTCCAGCTGTTTTTTCAGCTCTACTCAGTACAATAATGCGACACTGACCGTGGAACTCTCCGGCACAACTTCATTATACGTGGCATTGGGACTCACATCAACTAGCAGCCTATTTAATTTCAATGTAAGTAGCATACTTATAATATTTGTGCTTTTTACAGTAAGTAGAGTCTGAACAATTATGTCATAATAACATAAAAAGTAATTCAAATATTGACACGTTTGTAGACTATGGGCTTGTTTTAATTAGCTGTGATTATAAGTCTTATTGTTAACATTTAAAAGAGGTTGACTTGAAATGGTCTTGACAAATTATTTGGCAGCTTCTACTGAATTTATTAGTGCATTACAGGCAAATGCCTCTGAATATTAAAAATCCATTTGCTCACATTTACCAGGCCCAGTGTGGTTCTCATTCAATACAAGTTACCCCAGTTAGAGATTATAGTGATTACTGACAAGCTCTTAGTTGTATGTTATATAGCTCCTGTTGGTGAAAATGCCCCAAACTTGAGCATCCACATATATTAGGGTATTTTTGAAAACATTGTAAACAAACAAACAAACAAACAAACAAACAAACAAACAAACAAACAAAAAAACTCAGCTTTTTTTTTTTTTTAAACCATTCCAATCTAAGCAAACAGTATTTATGAAAAATATCACATATACTATATTTGTGGACATACTGCCAGGACAGGTGGGTGGAGCTAAAAAATAGTGCATACATATTTGTCCCATATCAACCTGATCAGTGAAATCGGCTAGGATTGCTTCTGTCACACCACAATTTCACTATTGCTTCCGTAACAGGCTTTCTAGTGGATTGCTGGACAGGACAGGAATTTTCAAATCACAATTTGATGGTTTAGCTTTATTTATTTTGACATAATGCACCACATGGCTGTGTATTTTGCTCCTACATTGCCTGCCAGTGACCCAGGTAAAATCTCCCATCTTTTAATAACAAATGGCTTCCTGTTCACCTTTTTTGCTCTCTGCAAACATAACATAAGTCACAACATAACATAGTGCCCTCATAAATAGTGTAGAAAAACATTTAAGATTCAGCCCCTGAAAGTGCACGCCTGTTTGTGTCAGTGTGTTTTTGATGTTGTCTCAGATAGTTTGCATTCCCTGCTGAAACATCCAACTCGGGCAGAGGAGCTCCCAGCTGCCAAAACGCAGGCCGAACTGGTCAAACTGGTAGACCGCGTTTGACAGCTGGCAGAGGGACATAGCTTTTTTAAAATAATGCAACAGTGAAGCAGTTAGTAAATCTCAGCCATTTATTGATCAATATAGTTAAATAATTATAAACCTGTAAAATTGAAGGATTTTATTTAAATGTAATAATTGTTCTTTTTAGGAAACTGCTGTGTTCGTCTGTGGCAACAATAACAATAACAGCGCCTTCTTCGAAACAGCTACTCAGAATGGCTCAATGTTGACTCCTGCTATCCTGGTATGACTCTGACATAGAAGTTCACTTGATTTGTGCATGTGAAAAGTGAGACACAAATTTCAGATATAATGCAGTAATTAACAATTCGATAAGAGACTTTGTTAAGTTTCATACAAGTTTCATACAGTTGCTCCAACCAATAAACTTAGAATTGCTAATGCTAACCTGTTCCACAAGATTTCCAAAAATTGTGTTCCATGTTCATATTCCAGGCAAATTACTGACAGAGATCTCTAACCCTAACTCCACCACTGTCTCTCTCTGTCCCTCTTCATAGGCCGCCTTAAATATAACCAATGTTCAGGGTTCAGTATTGGGAAACGGGAGTCTTGTTCAGTGTGTCTTCAATGTCAACCTCAATTCCACCTTCCTCAATTCCACCTTCCTCAATTCAACTGTTCAGCTGTATTCCAACATCAGCATCTATAATGGAAGCACAAATGGTGAGCTTTCAGACTTGTATCCTGCTTCTTAGTGATGCATTAGACTTTTACTTATGACTTATGTGAAATCCAACATAATTACACACACACACACACACACACACACACACACACACACACACACACACACACACACACACACACACACACACACATACACACACACGCACACACACACACACACACACAGCATTGTAACCACTCACAAATGAACAGGGTTTTTTGAATGGGTTTTTGGTTAAATGCCTGAAATAAGGTCTGTGGTTAAGACATAAAATACCTCAGTAATACCCCACTCATGATTCTGTTAAGCTTTCACGCGTCTAGAAAAAGACGGTTGCTAACACGTGACTAAATGGGACTACGGAGGTTGTCGGGGACATTAAACGTCATCACGCCGAACAGGAAAACTCATCTACTACAGCCTCGCTGCGTTTATATCCACGCTCTTACAACCTATTAAATTCAAACTTTCCACTTGTATATTTATTAATTTATAGAATTTTCCCATTGTAGTGTTTGTTTTAAATAAAGATCGAGAGATCTGACGGAAGCGTAGTGGCGTTGACGTTGAGGTCATGAGACTGTGGTGTAGTTTGTTTATCACCTAGCTTTAGCTTTTTACTTCGGCCGATTATATTTAGGCTTCAAAATTCATAAAGGTTGAGCTCATTTGTGAGGATTAGCTTGATGATCAAAAACGTGTAAGAATCATAAACTGTTTTCTACGATAATCCAAAAGCCAGTGGAATTCACAATTCTATTGGGATGATGTTAACTTCCAGGGTGGCCTTCAAAAATACATCGTCCCTGCTGCGCTCCATTAATAAATCATGCATTAAGTGTAAAAAAAAATATGGCTGCCTTCGTACTTAATGTTAGGGCTGCAACTAACAATTATTTTCATAATCGATTAATCGGATGGAGAAAAAAACAAAAACAAACTTTCAATACAATGTTTTCCTCTCTGGGATAGGCTTCAGGCTCCCTGTGATAAGCGGTACAGAAAATCAATGGATGGAAGCTTTTTGACTCAATTAATTATCTAATGCTCATCAGAACTGAAGCTGATAATGTAATGCACGGGTGAGACGGTGGCAGGGATTCCACCAGCAGTATGGTTCAGTAATGATACTCTGTTCTAATCCTACAGGAACACTACTGGGAAATGCAACTACATTAATTACCACCGGACCTTTCGACTTGGCAAATCCCAAGAGCAATATTCCAAGCAACAGCACAACACCACTGGTAATGGAGTTTATTATTCACAATCATCATCACTGCTCCTGACCCTCCTGTTAACGTCCCTCCTGTCTCATTTACATTAATATTAGTTTTTTTAAATGAACCAATATAATTTTTTTCTATCTCTGTGATGATCAGTATAAACAGTGCTGATAAGGCCTGGATCAACAGGACAGAATGAATAATGTTAATTTACTTTCTCTGTTAATCTTCAGCTCAACATCACTCGTAACGGTTGTGGCACCACTAAGCTGTGCTTGTCAAATGCGTCTACTTGCGATCCTGCAGGAAACTCCAGCTGCTTTTTCAGCTCATTTCAAGTGAACAACCAAAATATCTACTATGAACTTAGTGGCACGACATCAGGATATGTGGCGCTGGGACTCACTACCCAGGTTAAGAATAAATAATGTAGTTATTAATGTAAATACAATATTCTGAAGTGTGTTTTCACTGCAGTTTGTGTCTTTTATATATATTTATATATATACATATTTCTTTTTTAGAATTCTACCTTTGTGTTTGTGTGCGCCAACAACACTAACAACAGCAGTTTCTTCTTTCAAACGGCTACTAAAAACGGCTCAGTTCTGACCGCTGCAAATGTGGTAAGTGGTGTAAATGTGGTGTATTAAATCATTAAAAGTAGAAGGTTGGAATGCGTGCTAGTTTGTCCTTTTTCCTCTTTTCTCAGACCACCGTAAACAGCTATCAAGGTGTTGTAACACAAAACCTCATTCAGTGTGTCTTCAACACCAGCGCCACTTTAAGCACCAGAGCTTCTAACACTGTGTACACGATCTCCCTCATGAGCGGAAACACCACCGGTGAGATTTCAGTTACATTGTACTTATTCACATTAAATTATAGCTTCTATTACAACATTCCAATAAATCGGAATAAATCTGAGTGTGATAGTCAGGTGTCCACAAACCTTTGGCCATATATTGTACATCGTACTTGCTCCAGACTCACATTCCTCACTCTTGAACCCAAACACCTTTCTTATTAGTTTAACAGTAATTCCTGACTAATGTAACGTTTATAAAGTAAATAATAAGTTCAAGGCTGCGTTCATACTTTGAGTATTTCTTTATTTTCCTCATCTGTCAGCGAATGTTTTACTAATAATCCTCCAGGACGGATATAATCAAATAATCCTCCTTTTTTAGAACAGCCATCGAGTGCTTTGTTAACTTTCAGCCAATCAGGTCGCAGGTCGGAGAGAAAACAAACGTATTGGACCAAGCAAAGTGCCAAGTAAAAATGAGCATTACAATATAATCAAAACTATCCACTCATGGATTTTTTTTGGGGACCGGGACATGATGTGACGCCTCACTTTTCATCTGCCGCCAAAGATGTGGTGAAAGCCAACAATGTCCTCATGACCAGATTAATTTCATTTAGAGAGCAAGCTAGGCTAGTTTGTTAGCCGACGGTAGGTATGATGGGCAAGAGCGTTGTGTTTACAGTGTGTGTGTAGTCTGAGCCAGGTCAAAGCAGTCTAAACGTTTAATCAATTTCATAACGCAATGTTTTAGAAAGGAAAACTCATCAGACATGAAACTTGTAGGTCAATTGTACGTCTACAGTCTGTCACAAACCCCTTTTCTATCGCCATTTTTCACTTAATTCCTCATGTAAGATTTGCTCTTAATATGACGGCCTTTTTAATAAAGTTTCTCCACTTCAATTCCACAGGAACTGAACTGGGTATTGCAACTACACTGTATACCTCCCCAACAGCAGTAGACCTGTCTAATCCTAGTGCCTTAAACACTGCAAACACCAACTTCTGCACTAATGGTAAATACATATTACACTTGGTTTTACTGATTTTTAAAAAAACAACATCTTAAAGTGTAAAAGCACAACAATAATCCAGCAGATTTTATTTTTGAACAGATATGCACTATATGTATGATCAGCTATTTCATCTATTTAGTAAATCTGTTTTTACTAAAAGATTTTCTCTCTCTCTCTCTCTCTCTCTCTCTCTCTCTCTCTCTCTCTCTCTCTCTCTCTCTCTCTCTCTCTTAGTGTTGGCTGTGCTGCTCGCCGCTCTGACTCTACACCTCATATAAAAACCTGCCATGTTCATTTTAATATAAAATCCCCAGAGCCTATAAATGTGTGTTACAGTATCTGATCTGTGCATGTGTGTTTATACATTTATGAAGCTACTGTTAATTGGCTGAACATGGAACACATCTGTCATATACAGTATAAACATCACCCTTTTATTTATTTTATTTATTTTTTTTTTACAGTCGATACGAGAAATTCATTTGCACATCCATAGACGTCAGACTTTTAAATATAAAAATTTATAATAACGAGGGCGCAAATGTTTTGAATAAAATCTACTTTATATGATCATTTTAATTATTAAATAAGTGTAATTTCAGTAATTTCATGCTCATCATTTTTATTTGAGATACTTTATACACCTAGGTGAATGTAAGTTTCCACCCCTAAAACCTTTCTATATGTTTTTCTCTTTTGTTGGTTGATATCATACTAAAGGTAAACAAATATCTAACATGACTTGATTTTATTTTGTTGTTTTTTAAATATCATTTAAACTATTTTAACAGGTGTGTAGACTTTTTTATAGTCACTGTGTGAGCTGACAGCTGGGAAAATACACACGAGTGAAAGCAGCCTTAACGGTGTATTTCTTTCTTTTTTACATTTGACCTACAATGTTGTCTAAAAACACTCATGCCGATTTTGTAATGATCTAAACTGCTAAAATACCTAACTACAAAAGATTCCCATATCAGCATATTTATACATTGTCATATGTGGGTTTGTTGTTGTTGTTGTGTCACATTATTAAGATGGCCCCATTTATAATGACTACAGTACTGTGCAAAAGTTTTAGGCACCCTATTTGTTGTTGTTTTTTGTACAAACTTTGTTTGCTTGTTTTTTTTTCATTTAATGACGTCTACATTATGGTGTCGGTACGAAAAAAAAAACGTTTTAGATTCCCAAACATTCGTTTTCTGGCACAAAGGTAAATGTTACAGAAAAAAGTAAATCTTACAGTTGTTAAAGAAAGCAGCGTATTAAGAGGTAATAGATGACTTTTAAGGCAAAAAAACCATGACGAACGCTGCTGGGTTTCGCTGCAAAAACAAGAAGTGCGTGCAACAGTCAAAGTCTCCAGAAGGTTCTGCGAGATGCTCAGTAAGCCAGTAGCTCATTTCCTTATAAAACTGCACTAATTATACCGGAGACTACTATTTTTATTTTTATTTCTTTTTTTTGTCACTAGATATTGACTTTGTTTCATTTACTATCATTTATTGCTCTTTATGGTATTTTTTTTAAAATGTAGAAACATTCCATTTCATTATTTTCAAGACATCTTTGCTCTACAATGACAAAAAATTTTGTGCGGTACTCTACGTCTAGTCTCACTGTCTGGGTTTCTGATATGTGACACACCTGTATATGTGCGGCTTCAAATAACACACCTGACTAGCACAGCCAGACATTCAATATCAACTGATACTAGTGTGTTCGCATCTTTGTTGTCTAATCATTATGCTGAAGAAATGCTTTAAACAACACACCCTTAAACTAGCACACCATACACCCTTCTCAAACACCCAAATTCAAACTCTTCAATCCTCACGCAAGCTGTACTTCATGCACAATGTGTAGATCAGGTTATGGTATATTAATAAAGTGTGAAATATTGCTGTTCATTACAGTTTGTGTGTTATCCGGGACCGGCTTTGTTTACAAAAATCTCTCAATTAAATAAAATCCCATTAAAAGCCTTGTGATTGCTTTACCACCCTTGAAAGTGGATTGAAAGATAATGTTAATTATACTCTTTATTTGGCATCCCTGAGAACTTGAACTGGAGTAACCCAAGACCACACCTTATTTATGAAACAGTTGGGAATTACCGTACATTAATCCTCTCTTCTCTCATCCTTCCAGCCCTGCATTAGCATACAGGAAGTACACAGATCTGACTGAGTAATATTTAAAGCAAGAAGAAGTAAAAAGGTTTATTCAAAAATGCCAGTAAATGGGAAGATATCCAGTCTTGTTACATTTATTTGACCAGCTGGGTGTTTATATGTTTTCCCATCCATCTAAGCGTCAGAATATGCGTCACACTCAGGAACAGTTACGCTTGGATGTGATTAAACACGGATGTGAGGTTTCATGTTCTGTTTTGACTTCAGGTTGACACAGATAATTTAATTCCTGTTGAAAACACATTAACGTTTCAAATGAATTTGAGTTATGTCTCACCGTAACCATTTCTCATTATAATAAAGGGTGTGCAAAGTCTACATATATAGGAGAAAATAACACTTTTCAGCAAAATATCTTCCAAAATTTTTCACACTTTGTTATATTATATATATATATGTGTGTGTGTGTGTGTGTGTGTGTGTATATATATATATATATATATATATATATATATATATATATATATATATATATTGTTTCATATAGCCTTTAAGAATGCCTTTGACAAAAAAGAAGAAAGTATTGAAATAATTCTCATGGCTGGATCGGGAATCTATCGCAAGGCTGAGATGGACATGCAGATTACATATAACACACCAGATGCGTTTACAATGATGATGTTTTGTAGATCAAAGATACATTTTGCTAACTTCATTTCCCTTAAGCATGGAGACTTTTGGAACATTTTTGGTTGTTGGATAATTTTGGTCCAAAATTTATTTATTTGCATATTCTTCATAATGACTACTTTGTTTTCTGCCAGGGGAAACGGTTGGAGTTTATTCACTTGGATGATGGTGGAATTTGTTGAGACTGGCACTTTTCAGAGAAGTGTTTTACCAATGTAGGGTTGTTCAATTCTGAAATGTTGATATCTCATCTCATCTCATCAGAATTTTACAGAACTGTAACTAAACCTTCAGTGAGGTCACAGATATTGATGAGGTAAACAGAGAAGACCAGATGACTGTGTTTCAAGATGTGCCGTCTCCTGTTCTGGCTTCTATTCATACAGCAGATCGCTTATACAGGATATAATGCAGTCTTTACAGTGTCAATTTGAACAGGTAATTTGAACAAATAATTGTCAGTGTCAATTTGAACAAATAATTGTCAGGTAGTCATCAACTCGAACACTGCAAGTTAAACGTATATGTGTGAAACCAGACTACAATTTCCAGTATCACATTCTGGAATTTAAACAATGTAATATGGTTCATTTGCAGCATTCCAAGTTCTACTTTATAATGACCAGATTATAATTTACAGTAATTAGTCATTTTATTTGCTACTTACATACATACATAAATACAATATATGGCATACATACACTAGCACGTTACCAACACCTCCATGCTATAGTATTTTACCAACAGCTTGGCATATTTGAAAATCCAAAACGTGAGACAAGATCAGGGTTGAAAAAACAGGCTTAATTAAATTACATTTTATTTGTATAGCGCTTTTAACAATGGCCTGGGTCTTACTGAAGACTTCCGTCAGATCGAGGTGTTCAGAGAGGATTATGATGGGAGTATGGTCCTCTGAACTTTCCATTTCTGTAGATGCCACGGTGAGCTGGCGAGCCTGAATGCAATGGTGGTGACAATAAGAAGATCAGTGAGTGATCAGCTTGTCTAACCAGGAGATCTGCGGATTGTGGATTTGCATCCATCGGAAGCCTAGGATGATGGGGTGCTTAGACATGACTCTGACCAGGAATGAGATCTGCTCCTGATAGTGTACACTGACTCGTAAGAGGAGGGGCCATGTGCAGAGGTTGATGGTGCCTCCCTCGATGGGCCCACCGTCAATGGCATAGATATGCAGAGGGTGCTGCAGGGGCTGAGTCGGAATGTTCAGGTGAGTCACGAAGTAACCAGCTGACCTGATCCACGCTGTCAAAAGAGAAACCACTTCTGTGTTGTACCATGACCTGAAGCTGAAGCACAACTGGTGGGATAAAGACTGGTATGGACTCACCATTTCAGAGTGAACATGGTCATTCTGAGTTTCTTATCTAACCATTCAGTTAAACGTAAAAAAATCTCCCAATTGCATAACTTTTCGCATCCACGCCTATAATCCCAACCAGATGCCATGGAAACATTTCTAGCAAGCGTATTTCATATATCCATACACAAATACTGTGTTTTACATTTTTTTAATGTATAAAAATGAAAAGATCCAAAGTATTACCCTTCCTAAGGTTAAGGTTGGGCCTAGGTCTAGGCATAGCATTAATCAGCTGCAGTAATCTTTATGTCAATGGGAGGGCCTCACAAAGATCACAAAAGAACAACAAATACAGTGTGTGCGCTCAGGTGTGTGTGTGTGTGTGTGTCTGCATGTTTATATACACACATAATCTGTGGGCTAACAAATTGCTTGATAGTTTGATAGATGTGTTTAACCTGCTTTTATGGAAAGTCCCATATAAAGTGGCAAGAAAAAGTATGTGAACCTTTTGGAATTTCATGGTTTTCATGGTTTTCTGAATAAATTGGTCATAAAATGTGATCTGATCTTCATCTAAGTCAAGGGTATTGACAAATATAATGTGTCTAAAATAATAATAATAAAAAAGTCCTGATCCCTCATTGAGAACAACCAAAAAAACCTCATAGTGCTTGTGGAAAAAGTATGTGAACCCTTGAGTTAATGACCTCAAAAAAGCTCATTGGGTGTCTCATTAAGAAAATGAGCTACAGCTACTTTGACTGATAAAAACTCCAAACTTTTGGAGTTTGCTCTGAACAAGAAGCACACGCTTCTTCTTTTTTTTTGGGGGGGGGGGGGGGGGGGGGTCAACCAGTTATTAATTGTAAGGGTTCACTTAGTTTTTCCACTGCCATTTTAAATGTTGTATGACTGTGATCAATAAAGACATGAGGGATCAGAATTTATTTTGTGTTATTATTTTAGGCA
Source organism: Ictalurus punctatus (assembly GCF_001660625.3). NCBI lineage: Eukaryota > Metazoa > Chordata > Actinopteri > Siluriformes > Ictaluridae > Ictalurus > Ictalurus punctatus. The sequence goes on along the minus strand of NC_030422.2, from coordinate 12,065,601 downwards.
CATCATACTTGTCAATACCCTTGACTTAGTTGAAGGTCAGATCACATTTTAAGACAAATTTATTAAGAAAGTCATGAAATTCCAAAAGGTTGACATACTTTTTCATGTCACTGTATTAGTATGGTACTGACAGTGTTCAGTGTCAGACCAAAACACTGGAATTTATTGAAATATTCTGCTTGATGCAACAGGGAAGATATTTCAGGGCTACACAATTGAGAAACAAAGAATTTGTTTCAAAGCACATACCAGTGTGGTTGTGTTTCATTTGTAGAAGGAAGGTTCAATGAGGATGAGGTCACGCCTTACAAACGGAGAACTGCTTGTCAGTTGTCTATAGGTGGAAATGTCTATTGGCAAACGTTGTCTTTTGAGAGACTCCAAGACTATGCTGAGTCAGGGAATACATGGATATATGAATATAAACTATTTTAGCTAGCTTTTTATGTAAACTAAATACTTTATAGCTAGATAGCTGTGACAGCTAATCGAGCCAATGCCCTTACGGTTAATCAGCACCTTCTTCCCAATCAGAATTGTGGTATAAATAATTACATAACATTTCTTATTATTTATTATATTTCACGTGATTATGACCAGAAATCAAAGTTTATTGGTTTATTGTTTGGGGATAGCCTTAAATTGGACTTACTTGCATTCTAATTTGAATAATCTACTTATTTATTTACTAGGCATCAGCACAGGAAGCCCTACCTGTTCTTGTCGTGAGATTTAACAGAAAGAATCAGGTTTTGTGCTACATTGTCACAGCATTTAAAAGCATAAAATTTATTCATTTCTCAGAGGTTTGAATGAAGCATTCAATAATGGAAAAAAAATGGCAGTAACAAGAAAGACCTATTTAAAAACTCAAAGAGAACGTATCTGGTTATAGATATAACTAGATAAAAATAATGAGAGCACAATGAGTAATGCTAATCGTGAGAGTTGAAGGTGTGTCCAGTTTCTACTGTTCTCAGCATACAATCATCCAAAACCTGCAAATCAACCTGCTTTTTTCCATGATGCAGATGATGCAGTGGCCATGCCCTCTTCGTATAAAAAGAGTCACACAACATCTTCAACTCCATTAAATATCTTTCCTCATACAAAATCGCCGATCATTTCATTACAGGTAAAAATATTTTAATTATTATTTTAACTTTAATTTAAAAGTATATATTGTTTTTATATTACAAGAGTAATTACATTTTGTCTAGATATACCTAATACCTAATATGTTTATGTTAAATGAACCTAAAATGAACACTCCCAATGACTTGATCAAATGAATCCAGTGTCATGAATTCACTGTAATTTTAATTAAGTTTCAGGTTTGGACTGTAAATCATTTTTAATGTCCACGGACACATTTGAATGAATTTGTGAAGATTTGTAAAACCATCTCTGTATGTTTGTATTATTAGGTATGGAGGCCAAACTGATTGTAGTGGTTATGTTTGTCTGTGCTGTTTGTCACGGCATCAAAGCCAATCTGCAGACACCAATGATTGTTAACGTAAGAAAATCCACAGCATTTATCCTTAAATTCAGCATCATTCTTCTTAAGTGTCTGGTTTAACAAAACGGTTTATTTCTCTTTTGGTCTTTAGACTAGCATCACTAACACTGGCTGTGGAAGCACTAAACTATGTGTGTCAAGTGCACCTAATTGTGATCCTTCAGGAAACTCCAGCTGCTTTTTCAGTTCCATTCAAGTGAACAACCAAACTGCGTCCATTGAACTCAGTGGTACAACATCTGGATATGTCGCACTGGGACTTACTGCCAGTAACCAATCAGAGGTAAATGTAATACTCAGAATTAATGTTGGCCATGGAAAAAATGACTTACCAAAACTGCAAACCAGTGATGAAATTTCCCAGAATGCACCTCAAACTACAAACATGCTTGACAACTCCCAAAACTACACACTGTCCCGTCACCTTCTCTTGTGAACTAATCAGACACACCTTTTCCTAATTACAATCTCAGTGACACCACACTTAATACTTAGATTCTCATTGTGAGGTATACGCTCAGTTACATTTCGTCTCTGCCGTTACCGAGTCTTGATACAGTGCTTGTTTATTCTGGTATTGACTTTGTTCTTGTTTTTGACCTTGTCTTTTTGCCTTCCCTTATTTGCACTGATCGCCTGACCTCTGCCTGTCTTTGTTTATTGGCTTCTGCCTGATCCCTTGGACTTGTTATTTTATTAAATGGCCACACCTGCTCTTGTTTCTCCCCTAATCCTCATGATGTGACAAGTAGTAATAGCTGGTGGTGATGTTTAGATGTGAGGCTAGAATCGAAAAATATATATAGAATATACACAGTAAGATCCCTAGTGTTGAATTAACACCCAGAGTTTTCATCTGAGTCCAATGGACTTATATAACACTGTAGGGTGTGAATTCAACACTGTGGGTGTTAAATCAACACTGGTGATTTTGCTGTGTATACACTGTATATATATATATATATATGTATATATATATATATATATATATATATATATATATATATATATATATATATATATATATAAAACAAGTTCCATCAGTGACATTATAAGAATGATGTTGAAGGCTAATCAAAAGCTAAGTTTTTTTCTTTATTTCCATTTTTTTTATTTATTAATGGATGACGCATTGCACTAGTCACCTGTTCATAGATACGTTTACTATTAGAGAATGTTCTCAAGAGTCTTCAAGACAGAAGAGTTTAGGCTTTCCAGTTGATGTGTAAGCAGCATGTTTTTGGTTCATTAACTTCAAGAGAAAGACAAAAATAAAGGCTGTTGATGGAACAACTGTTTATACCCGCTATAACAGCAAGTGAGAACAGGACTTAACTCCCGTGTTGGGAAAACTGGCTGACTTATACACATTGCTGATACTGCTTCCGTAAATGTTAATCAAAAGTCTCCCAGTAAAGAAAAAAAAACCTTCACCATTTCTGTATTATTTCTGGTTTCAAGATCACCCTTAGATTTATGTTTCTAGGTGTCACGCTAGCTTTGTTGACAGATTACAAACGCAAATAGCTTTACTAGCAGCAAACACCTACCAGAGGTAGTATCTCTGCTACTTCCTCTCAAGAACTGGGAGTAATAGGAGTAGTGTAAGGGCAGTATTCAGGGCAAACCAGTGACGAAATTTCCCAGAATGCACCACAAACTACAAACATGACAACTCCCAAAACTACACACTGTCCCGTCACCTTCTCTTGTGAACTAATCAGACACACCTTTTCCTAATTACAATCTCAGTGACACCACACTTAATACTTAGACTCTCATTGTGAAGTATACACTCAGTTACATTTCGTCTCTGCCGTTACCGAGTCTTGATACAGTGCTTGTTTATTCTGGTATTGACTTTGTTCTTGTTTTTGACCTTGTCTTTTTGCCTTCCCTTATTTGCACTGATCGCCTTTTTTATTAAATGGCCATTTTATTAAATGGCCACACCTGCTCTTGTTTCTCCCCTAATCCTCATGATGTGACAAGTAGTAATAGCTGGTAGTGATGTTTAGATGTGAGGCTAGAATCTAAAAATATAAATAGAATACACAGTAAAATCCCTAGTGTTGAATTAACACCCAGAGTGTTCATTTGAGTCCAATGGACTTATATAACACTGTAGGGTGTGAATTCAACACTGTGGGTGTTAAATCAACACTGGTGATTTTGCTGTGTATACACTATATATATATATATATATATATATATATATATATATATATATATATATATATATATATATATATATATATACATATTTTACAAGTTCCATCAGTGACATTATAAGAATGATGTTGAAGGCTAATCAGAAGCTAAGTTTTCTTTTTTATTTCCTTTTTTTTTTTTTATTAGTGGATGACGCATTGCACTAGTCACCTGTTCATAGATACGTTTACTATTAGAGAATGTTCTCAAGAGTCTTCAAGACAGAGAGTTTAGAGTTTAGATTTATGTTTCTAGGTGTCACGCTAGCTTTGTTGACAGATTACAAACGCAAATAGCTTTACTAGCAGCAAACACCTACCAGACGTAGTATCTCTGCTACTTCCTCTCAAGTTTTGTTGTCTTCATAATGTCTTTATACACATTCAATGTGAAGTGGTATGACAGAATATGATGAAAGAACAGTTAGGTTTTCCTTCCATTTTATGTCACACGGTAAATCTGTAAACTAATTACAGCTAAAAATGAATGTTGACACCACACCATACTTAATTTGCAGTCTCAGTAAAAATGTCGCTGATGAAGACATAAGAGTTATAAGCATCAGGTGACACTAATTTGTAAACATTACAAATAAATTAGAATGAAAGCTTTTGTGAATTGAATTTGATTTCCTATTTACTTTAGTATGGTAATTATTTCCATTTTCTGTTTTAGGGAGGTGCTGTTGTGTTCATCTGCGGCAACAGCAACACCGTAAACAGCACTTTCTTTTTTAACACTGCTACTCTAAATGGCACGATGCTGACGTCTGCTAATGTGGTAAGTTTATCACATAAAAAGCTGTGATTGTGAGTAAAAGAAACAAAATATGTTGGTAATGTTACTAACACAACAGCCGCAAGAGCGATGCCATCTATCATAAATCACATGTAACATTTCAACACTGACAATTTTGCACCTCAGCGTAATAATCCAGGACATGTTCCACTCCATTTCGGTTTCTCTTTTCAGTCCACTGTAAACAGTGTTCAGGGTGCTTTAAGACAAAACCAGAGCCTCGTTCAGTGCACCTTCAACACCACCACCAATCTGACCATCAACAACAGCAGCAACTTGATAATCAGTAACACCAGCACCTTTTACATCACCATCATGAACGGAAGCTCAAACGGTAAGTTTTCAGCTTTTATCGTATCCTGCTTTTCTACAATTTATCACAGTTTCTCTCATGACTTCTCAAAAAGAATATATTCGAATTGAGATGTATAGACCGTATCTGTGGCTTATGTAAGTAATAAAACTGTGTGTTGGTGACGTTTCAACACTGTTACTACCACACAGCTGACTGTTTTCCAATAAGAGTACATTCCTAAGAGTTTTATTTAGTTTTTACCACAGCAACTGGCCAATAATTGCAAATCACTATTCATTTTTTTAAAAAACAGTATACATCATACATCATTTACCTGTTTATAGTTATATTTAATGCTGTGGAACTATTTATTATTATATTTAATTTTGTGGAACTACCACAAAAAAAGGTTATTCGCCAATATGGCTCATGTTCAAGCTGGTATAAACAATTTTCCCCTTACCAGCCTTTATTTTCTCTCTCTTGAAGTTAACACAACAAAAAAAGTACCATGTCATGTTAGGGAGAAACTGCAAAGTTCATTAATCAACACCTGAGACAAATACGATTGGAGAATGTACAGTACTAGTTAATCTAATACTAATCAAGGAAACCTCCGTTTACTTTCTTGTAAAGTTTCACACTCTGTTCACACAGGAACAACGCTGAACAATGCAACTGTGGTGTTTAATTACAGCGCACCATTAGTCCTGACTAACAGCACAGTGAACGTTGTTAGCAGCACCTACACCGTTCAATCACCGGTGAGTTTACTATTCATGATTACCATCTATGTTCACAGTATTGTATCCATGACTATAGACCAAACGCTCTGCCTCAAATAAATTCTCATACCCTTGAAGTACAAATTAATTTCCTGAACAACTATTCAAAAATTAGCTTAATTATTTAAATATGCACGACAATATTCTGGCTATTTACCTGAGCCATGGAGCTTTTTTATTTAGCTAAACATTACACTTAAATTATCATTACATTTCCATTCATACTAATAATAGATGATAATCATTATGAAACCTTAGATAACACTAGACTGTGATTTCCACCACTATGATAAAATTCAAATCCTGCCCCACTATGAGAACCATGGACATAGACCTTCTCTTTAAATTTGACATGAATGCCATTTTACTTCCTCTCAACCCTGCAGATGGAAAGAGACACCATATACAATTGTATTGCTATGAATCTCAGAGTATGACCAGGATCGATGGGACAGAAAATTATTCTGTAGTGACCAGAATGTGATGAATGATGTCATTTGTTTCCTCTCTTTTAATCTTTAGCTCAACATCAGTCGTAATGGCTGTGGCAGCTTGAAAATGTGTTTGTCGACGCCGTCTGCTTGCGAACCTGCAGGATCCGGCTGCACTTTCATGTCTTCTAAAGTGAACAACCAAACCATTTTCTTTGAGCTCAGCGGCCGAACGTCTGGATATGTCGCACTGGGACTCACGAAACAGGTAACGAGAACAACTGAAAATAAAATAAAATAAAATAAACAGAATCTGATTGGCTTTTTTGTACCCATTTAGGTAAGATTGTAGTGAAGATGACATTCTCTAGACTTGCCTGTTTAGTTGTCATCAACAGAGCTAAATAAATCTAAATAATGCTCCTGGTTGTATAATTATAAATCCTTTATTATTATTATTATTATTATTATTATTATTATTATTATTATTATTATTATTATTTAAATGATGACATCCAGTTAGCTGCAGTTTTAATGAAATGTTCTTTTCCTTTTAGAATTCCACTTATGTGTTTGTCTGTGGCAACAACTACAACAGCAGCAGCAACAGCAGCAGTTTTTTCTTTCAAACAGCCACTCAAAACGGCACAGTGTTGACTCCTGCTAGCGTGGTATGTGTGCAGATTGACTAAAACGAACACATTCTGGCAATATCACCAAGCCACCAATCTCTCTGCACTCCCCACCTGCCTATCTGTCTATGTATGTCTGTCTCCGCCTATATATGCTTATTTTAGTAAGAACAATTTATTAATTGCCAGAATGTGCAGGTGTCTTGATGTTCCTAATAAAGTGCACAGGAACATTAACCAGTCGTATAACTTGTTATTTACATTTATGGCATTTGGCAGACGCTCTTATCCAGAGCTACTTACATTTATACAACTGAGCTTGAGTTTAGGGTTAAGGGCCTTGCCCAAGGGCCCAACAGTGGTAGCTTGGCAGTGCTCCTGACCTGCTCCTTGAGCTCCTGACCTTCTGATCAGTAACCCAGAGCCTTTACCCACTGAAACACCAATGCCCTTGTTATTGCAATTATTACCTGAACCAGGTTAATATTCCATTAACATCCCATAATATAATTAATGTCTTTCTTTTGTTGGTATTTTTTTTCAGTCTAATGTATACTATTATCAGGGTGAAGTAACACAAACCAAGAGTTTTATTCAGTGCATCTTCAACATCACCACCAATGCCAGTGACAACGTGTACAACATCACCATCTTCAGTGGAACCACTAACGGTGAGCTTTAACTGTTACAATATATTCTTTTTCTCTGTTTGTTATAGATGTTTTTTTTTTTAACAACCTTGGTGTTGTTCAGACCTTTACTTAACATATATGTGATTTCAGCATAAATCATACATATCCTGTACACACTGCTATTTCTTACTGGTAGTTTAGCTATATATACTTATACCATAGCACTGTTTCTATTCTATTCTATTCTATTATATTATATTAACGCAATCGTTCTAATATGTTATCGTTTCTATAGTAACAGGTCTTTCAAGGGGAATTGTATTACAGGCACTCCACATAAAGGAATTAAAATAGGTGTGTAATCATTGATATGGGGAAGTTTTCTGTAAGAGGATAATTTAGCATTTATCTCAGTAACAGGACATGCTGGTTTTGTCTAATCTTCAAGAGAGAAAACAAACGTGTTTACAGCTGCTACGTCATGCTAGCTTTCTAACACATTTCAGATGTTCCACAACATTAAGTGTAACTATAAACCATAGGCGATTGCGTTAAAACTACATGGTCATGAGTTCAAATCCCAGCACCACCAAGCTGCTACTGCTGGGTCCTTGAGCAAAGCCCTTACCCCTCAATGGACTCCCATACTCCAGAGTACTCCCGTACTCTCTCCTCACGGCGCAGTACCACACTGGCTGCAGCTGTCATGTACTGTCCTTACACTACTAAAAAATGCTTTAAACATGAAAGATAAATTAAGATTTAATAAAGATTTAAGATTCAGGGTTCAAAGGTTTATTTGTCACGTGTGCATTCAGAGAAAGTACAAAAACGTTTGGGGATGTGATGTTATTGAAATCAACTTTCGAGTGGGAACAGCAGCTTCATTTTATCAAGCCATCCCACCTTGAATTATGGGTTTTTTAGTAAGGTTCTCCACTCTTTTTCTACAGGAACACAAATGGGAACTGCAACAACACTGCTTGCCACCAGAGTAGGTTTAGACCTGTCTAATTCCAGTGCACCACTCATCCTGATCACCCAGAATCCCCAGACTAATCCTGCAAATGGCTGTAACTCAGTAGTCAGCCTCTGGACTCATGGTAAACACACATCACACACAAGTAATATTTTATATATATTATATATATATATAATATATATATATATATATATATATAGTGTATATATCGCTCTTGATGACATTGTACATTTCTCCTCTCTCACTCAGTGTTGGCTGTGCTTCTCAGCGCAATGAGTCTCCACTTCGTCACTTCACACAGTATAAATTAAGTATAAATGTGTGTTGAAAGTCACAAGTGTGTGTGTGTGTATGTGTGTGTGTGGGTAAAATATGAAACCATCCTTAATTGGCTGAACATGAAGTCAAGCCTGTAACCTAAATTATATATTGGCACTCTGTTTTGTAAATAGATTTCTGAACTGTGGCTAAAATGTAAAAAGAAAACCTTTTTGGAATATATAAATGACATTAATTTACACCAAATCAGATTCTTTTTTTTCTTTATAATTGTGAATTAGAATGCAAATGTACTGAATTATTAAAGTATGTTTCTTACGACTTTCAGCTGTTTGTTAATTATTCAGATTTAATGCCCACAATAACTAGAGTAAGTAACTGTTATACTAGCGGCTGTGGTACTAAATTTGCACATAAAACATTTGCAGTCAAGTCTCAATTGCCATAATTATTATTTCCATGGTGCATTCAGTTATTTCCAGTGTTCCCAGGACAGATCCGCTGTGACCCTGACCACGATGAAGGACTTTCTGAAAATGAATGAATAAATGGATGAGTACACTAAACTGATTCATCATATTAGTTAGAAAATATATCGCAGCCTACTGTACATGCCTAAGCAAGGATAGAGAGATTCCCCCTTTATTAATATAGCTACAAGTATATGGCTAGCAATAGCTAATATTAATAGTGTTGAATGCAAGAGCAGGTAGGTATGCTCTGCTTGTTTTCCAGGTGTGTGCAGGTCAATGAATGCCTGATATGATGTGTGCCTGTACGCTGCTTCTCATCACACTGCCAATCATCACACTGTAGAAAGTTTGGCTGGAGGCACTTTGGTGGGAGAGTTTGGTTGTTTGGTTGACATTTTCGAGCACCACTTACGGCATTTGCCAGATGCCCTTATCCAGAGCGGCTTACATTCATCTCACTTATACATTTGAGCAGTTGAGGGTTAAGGGCCTTGCTCAGGGGCCCAGCAGTGGCCCTTGAGCCACTGACCTTCTGGTGAAAAGACCAACGTGCTTAACCACTGAGCTACCACTGCCCCTAGGGTTAGGGTTAGGGGTTAGAGTTAGATATATAATGCTTAACTTTAGGGAAGCTTGTTTTTGGTTTTGCTTTGTTCTTTCCTTTGTCAATAACCACAATCTAGCCTCTGTTTGTTTTTGTTCAGGACTGTTTACTGTTCTATGTACTGTGTCATGTGCTTTCTTTTCTGTTGCCTGACCATGTGGCGTTAAAAAAAAACAGCTCATTGTGCACATTAAATACTTTGAGATGCATTCTTCTGTTGTGTTTGTGTGTGTTTAACCCTTTTGGTTGCTGGTTGCCTACACTCATCAACTGTTGGACAGTACTGTTACAAGCCCCATTTATCCCTAGAACTACTCAGTGTACTTGAGGTTGCTGAAATTAAAATGTAAGCTTTGGCCAGAGAGGAGAGCAGCGAGTACAATTGAGTATTTTAGCAAGAGAACAGATAGTCACTAGAATAGAATAGAAATTTATTTTCTGTATGTGTCCATTTCAGCTTCCATCAGACTGTTGGACTGTCCTTATTGACTCAAAAAGAACCCCACCTCTACTTTCTTGAGACGAGGTTGTTCCTTCTCAGGTCTGTATGCAGGTCCGATTTGTCAAACAACTGGCACATACCTGAAGACTCAGTGTGAGCAGAATACTTTCTGTATGGTAGCGGCCCAGCCTCTCTTACTGCTACCTCCATATAGCTTGTAGCACTGTCCATACCAACAGCCTCTCTCATTGCCATATCCACATTGTGCGCACTGCCTTCAAAACATCTGATTTCAACACCTTAGCTATGTTTATTCCATTTTGTACCCTTAAAACTAAGGGTAACAAAGCAACCAAACCAATGGCATTTCCACATTAGTAAGGTTAAATAAATTATGTTTAATAATTTTAAATACAAACTAATATGTCAATCGGTCTGTACTGTGTTTCACTTTTTTATATTCATTCTATTAATCTTTTAAATAAACTGTATATGATTTTGTTTTCTGGATTTTAATTAGAGCACCTGTTTATGGATTGAATAAATGATGTAAAACAATCAGTTTAATGCTGAATAGTAAGGGATTATGATTGTTACCTGTTACTCCTAAGTAGGAAAGACTTTTTTTTATTGACAGGGTTTACCAAAAGGTGGAGGTGTATTTACTATAAGAAGACTTACTACTTATAAACCACAGGTGAGCAAATTCAGTAAACAAGGTGATCAACTAAGAATGTGCATGTAAATACACGTCCCCTGGAAAACAATACTTTCAGCTGCCGCCATCTAGAGGAAGAAACTCAAAGCTATAATCACTCAGATATCAGCAGTCTGAAAGTTTATTGTGTTTATATACACACGTACGTAAGAAAATTACTGTATTTTTTAATGCCGCTGCAAATCACAGGGTTATTTACAGGTTTATATATAGACACGTTGGTCAGGTGTCTGTGACATAGTTCTTGTGAGATAGTTGCTGGTTTTAAATTGTTTGCTGGGAGTTTCGTACCCATGTCAGCGTTTGCTCTCCTTAATGAGGCACTCACTGTGAAACCCGAAAGAGCTGTGGTTATAGGAGACTACCTTAAGGCAGGTGAAATTAGCTAGGCCTTTAGGGGTACCAGTAGCACTAGTTAGGTGTATACTGTACCAGGAGCCAGGGCACCGGACATAGCAGGTAATCTTAGGTTCTTAGGCGAGCATAGGTTTTCAAAGATAGTTTTTCACGTAGGAGCTAATGATATATGCTTTTGTCATTCAGTGGTTACGAACATTGTAGAGGTGTGTATATTAATTAATCCCATAGCTTTAGGACTGCAACTGCCATGAACAGTCCTGCACTCAATTGCACAACTGCACTTTTTGACCATCACCTCTTGTTTGCGTATTATGTATAATTTTTTTATTTAAATTTTATATCCTGAATTTATATATGTGTGTAAAGCTGCTTTGCGACAATGTCCATTATTCAAAGTGCTATACAAATTGAAATATTGACAGCCATCTTCTTTTCCTGATCTTTTATTTCGCTTTTCTTGTCCAGTTCAGGCAGCCATTTTGAAAATGAACTTGACTTCTTTTCCCGTGCAAATTAGCCAAACCCAAGCTCCGCCCTCTTTACCTACAATTTCTGCCCAGCAACAAGTGATTAGGAATTTCGACTCTTTTCATTGAGTCGGATCAAGAAGAGTCGACTCTTTCGGCTCGAAAACGGCACACTGCCTTTTTATTTCTCTAAACGGATGAAGCCGTGATTGTTGTTCTTTGCATAACTGTGGCTGAAACTTGTTTTATTAAATCTCACTCTACTTTATAATTGACAAAATAACCTTGTATTTGATTTTATAAAATCTATTAAAAGTAGTTACATCAGCAATGAACTGCATACTGAGAAAAAAAATCTCTGCATTTACGTTATGTATGGTATTTTTGTAAATGGTGTGTCTGTGCTTCAACATTTATTTCCACAAATAATGTCTTGGGACATTAATCATTGTATTGTTAATTATATTGTGATTGTATGGTGAGGCCAAAGACCAATTTTCAGCCAAGGCTGAACAATAAAGTACAACTAACTTATTATTATTATTATTATTATTATTATTATTATTATTATTATTATTATTATTGTTGTTGTTGTTGTTGTTGTTATTATTGTTATTGTTATTAATAATCTCTCACTGTCTCGCGCAGAGGTTTGATCATAGATATTCTGCTCACTGTCATCTGCCCTCATTGGGAATTATCTTTAGACGCCTTTAGAGAAAAGATACTAGAAATAGATTGAATGTACCACTTTCCCAAACTCCAACTGATTCCAATTATACTTGTAAATGATTATTACTTGAATAGCTACTCTATTACATACCGTATTTTACATTTATGGCTATAAAACCTCAGAAAATTCCCCCAATACCCCTGACAGAGGATTCAGATCATCATCATCATTTGTGTTTTAATACAAATGTAATTTGTTTACACACTATAATAGAACACAATTTAGGAAAGGAATGTGTGTAAGATACCTGATAACACAATATTACTGAGTGAAATAAACATCAACATCCAGTTTAGTATCATTTATTAGAAATAAATGTTAATGTCATCCAATTGCCATCAAATCAGCTAGCACAATAGTTTATTAAAGTTATAGTTGTGATGTATATTAATTTCCTTTCCATACTTTCCATATATACTAATTTCCATACTTTCTTCGGAGAATTGTTATATAATAATGAGAAGAAAAAGAAGAAGAGTTTTTCTATTACTAATTAAAGCTGATAAATATCTCCTTACAAATTTCGAAGAATAGGTTTTAATGATGTAAAAAACAGTGCCATTATCCTGTGCTATGCTACTTTCTGCTTTTCTCTTCTTTTAGAAGCAGACAGCTGAAAATTTCATGTTGTAACACTACATGGATACATGGTTTAGGTTATCCTACGGTGTATACAGTCATATGTTAGGTCACTTGACTTCTAAAATTTCTTCATGTCATATTGTTTTTGTAAATGAAAGCTGCTGGATGTAGGGTTTGGGGGATTTAAGGATTTGGTGCCCTCTCTGGTAGTTGCTGTTGAAACTTAAACAAAAAAAGTACAAGTATACTGAGTGTAAGAGAAAAACCTCTTCATTTTAACACAAGCTCATTTTAGCTAACAGATCTCTTACTGTGTTAGCAGCATGCATTGGATAACTTAGTGGGCTAGGTGGCTAACATTAGCCACCAAGCTTAAACACAGCGAGTAGACCCAAACCTTCTAGCTAAAATTAACCATCTAACTCAATAAAGCAATGAGTGTTTGTCAAAACAGCTGAAAATGAACTTATTTTTATTTTCCTCATTTCTTTCTCTAATTATAGAAATCTATATCCCACTGTACAGAAACAAATACATTTATTTTTTATGTCAATTTCCAAGAAATACCTGATAGTACCTGATAAATTGATCAAATCATACACTGATGTATTATATTATAGTAATAAAACGTATTGATTTAATGGTTTATTGACTGAAATTTTAATACATGACTTAGTTTTGAGGATTTAAAAAAACAAATCAGTGGTACGTTTAAGGTAATAAACATGATGCAAAAAATTTATTTAATGGATAATTATTGTTTAATGGATAAATAGAGAGAGAGAAAGAAAGTGTAAATGTAATGCTATATAATTTAATAATACATTATCTGATATCGATAATACTTATCACCTACTAGTCTTAATGAATGAATGAAAATATTGAATCTATGAGATCGATATTTCATTGTGTTTTATTGTGACTTTTAATGCTGACTCAGTTTCTTAATTTCTCAAGGTATGTTTTTTAAATTTTATTTAATTTTTATTTTATTTTATTTATGAGCAGGAGCTGTTACAGCACACTGAAATTATTACTATTGCATGAATTATTTCAAGAAAGAGAGTGAAAAAGAAATAAAAAGAAAGACAAAGAGTGTGTGAGCTGTAATTGTCACTGCGTCAGTGTGAAAGACTGTTATTTGGTATTCTGAGACCCCTAATTTTCCACCCACACACCCCTCGACCTCCCCCATCGCAGCTTTATTCCTCCTCCGTCCTGCCGTTCTTCTGCTTCTTGTCTACTTTTTTTTCTTCTGGAAGCGTCTGAACTGATTCTGAATGGCCAGAGCTGCTTTCTCCGTCTCGGGCGCATCCAGGTCGATGTCAATTTCCTCCTCGTCATCCTGAGCTGGGGGTTTAGACGCCTTTTCCACAGGGGCTATAAATAAAAAAAATAAAATAAATTATATTATATATATATATATCATATATATATTCACCACGTTTTTGTGGTCAAGCATTAAATGTAATATCTAGATGAAGTAGATGAAGTGTGTTTATTTTATTATATGTCTGTGTTTACATTAACAGTAAAATCACACCTTTTTTCCCATCATCCATCAGCTCCTTGGTGCTGCTGTGAGTTTTTGAGGAACCAATCTGCGAAGGAAAAATGATAAAATTCACATAAATGTTTAAAGATGTGCACATTATTATAAGCCTAACTCTGTCTATGGATATGTTCCAGACCACACACCGTGACTGAATGCAAACTAGCAAAACAAACAAACAAACATACCAACCCAATATAGCAAACCACAACTAACTAGCTGTTAGAGAAAGCAAATTGACAAGCAAATGCTAACCTAGTCAGTTAGAGCTAATCTAGCAAGTGAAGTCAAGCTAGTAACTATAAGCAACCTAGTAAAAAAAACAAAACAAATGGAAGCAAATTAGCAACTGTAAAGCGAACCTAGAGAGCAAATGTAACCTAGTGAGCAAAAGGTACTGAAGCAAGCTAACCCAGTCGTAACCCATAACCTTAAATGCTGTGCTACCACAACGACCACAGCATAGTGGACCATGTACAGCGCACTTATAAAATCCCACAATGCAATGTAAAGGGCTGGCGTCACAGTGAAATATATATAATACCCACGATGCATTGTGCGATAGATAAATATGCTGTGTGCTTTGGGACACGCCAAGAGTGAATTAGAAATGGTTTGCTGTATAGACATACAGTATCTCACAAAAGTGAGTACACCCCTCACATTTTTGTAAATATTTGATTATATCTTTTAATGACATTTTCACTTAGGGGTGTACTCACTTTTGTTGCCAGCGGTTTAGACATTAATGCCTGTGTGTTGAGTTATTTTGAGGGA
The DNA here is from genome assembly GCF_001660625.3 of Ictalurus punctatus. NCBI lineage: Eukaryota > Metazoa > Chordata > Actinopteri > Siluriformes > Ictaluridae > Ictalurus > Ictalurus punctatus. Next base: position 12,050,326 of record NC_030422.2, on the reverse strand, counting down.
ACAGCAAATTTACACTGTTAGACAAACTGTACACTCACTACTTTACACTGTAGCAAAGTGTCATTTCTTCAGTGTTGTCACAGGAAAAGATATAATCAAATATTTACAAAAATGGGAGGGGTGTACTCACTTTTGTGAGATACTGTACATCCTCTTTACACTGCAGCAAAGCTGTGTGTGTGTGTGTGTATGTGTGTGTGTGTGTGTGAATTATGAAGAGAAAAGTGAAATCAGCCTCGAGATCAGACGATGGCCTGGATACAGAATAATGACTAATGAGTTCATACACGGTTTATAATTTACATTTTACATTTATGATAATGAGTCTTTATTGGTTACAATTACCCCAGCATGCCAGGAAGATGGGGTCAGAGCGCAGGGTCAGCCATGATACAGCACCCCTGGAGCAGAGATGGTTAAGGGCCTTGCTCAAGGGCCCAACAGTGGCAGCCTGACAGTGCTGGGATTTGAACTCATGACCTTCTGATCAGTAACCCAACCACTGAGCTACCAATACGTTATAGTTTCTATAGTAACAGCTCATTCACAGGTACTTGTACAGCAAACTCTCCACATATATGGATTAAAAAAGTGTGGTAAGGTTTTCTGGAAGCAGATGTTTACGTAACAGTAATGGAAGGAGTCTCCAGTGTCATCACTTAGTAACAGTTAAAAAAACAAACGATGCGTCATAAGTTGAAAATTGTAATCGTTGGTAAATTGGTATGGTGTAAGAGCTGTTAAGGAAAATAACTGATGTCAGAGTGGTAACAGGACCACTGCTTCGCCACTTTATTTTACCATAATAGCACCACGTTCCTGTTTTACTCCTTATATAGTACGTAATCATACATGGTGTAATGTTTCATGCTACCTTTTGATTCAAAGTAGGGCATGGGACTATAATTGGCACCTTTTTATAATAATAAATATATATAATTGGAATTAAAAAGGGAAAATGAGGGCGAGAGAGCTAGTCTAGAAAGAAACATCGCATGGTTGCACTTTCACAGCTTCACACACACACACACACTCTCCATCTGCTAATTAACCAAGCTCATTTCAGCAAGGTCAAGCCGTCTGGGAGCAGCTGAGTAACTGGCAAATTGTGCCAAAGCTAATTTAATATACTCTTAATCTGTTTAGGTTTCAGCTTAACACAAATCCAAAACAGGAATTAGACACGGAGTTCAGGCCGAAATGAAATGTACACAAATACTTCGTTTCACTTCACCCCCAGTGTAGTTCATCCACCAAGACATGTTTAGTATTTGAAGGTTGTATGTGTTTTATTCCGCTTACACCACAGTGATCTGGCAACGATTCCATTTTACTATTTATGAAAGAACACATCGTATGTTTTATCCATTTATATTTACTGTGGTGGAATACCAGTGAAACTGTCCGTTATAGCAGCTACAAACACTCGTAAACTCCTCCGACACTGGAGACTCCTTCCACAAACGTTACAGTACATAAACGTCTCCTTACATAATGGTACCAACAATTACGCACGTTTCATATCTGCCTCCACATCTGTTTATGTGGAGCATCTGCTGTGCACGTTCCGGTGAATGAGCTGTTACTATAGAAACGATATTGCATTAGAGCGAGTGCATTAGTATAAACCTGTCAGAGCTGCTGTTACAGATAATGAACCCAAATCCACTTTAAGAGGAATAATAATAATAATAATATTAATAATAATAAAGGTAAATACTAATGCCGTCTGCTTTATTTCCATGGCTTCGATTACGTTTAATATGAAACACAGACTGTATGGCGTTCCTAAATACAGACGCTGAACAGAACACGTAAATGTAAATACAGACACAGTAACAATACCAAGGGTACAGGAGGTCACTTTTAACTCCAGTGCTTTCAACCAAAATATTAAATCCAATGCTCACCTCACTCATACTCGTGTCCAATGTCTCGTCAGTCCTTAATGCAGGGATCAGGTTATTTTTCCAACAGGATCAAATGGACAATGGAAGAACACACACCTTCACAGTTGATGTCCTGGTTTTTGTGTGTGTGTGTGTGTGTGTGTGTGTGTGTGTGTGTGTGTGTGTGTGTGTGTGTGTGTGTGTGTGTGTGTGTGTGTGTGTGTGTGTGTGTGTGTGTGTGAGAAAGAGAGATCTGTGTGGGCTGATATTCTGAGAGGATAAACGTACTCTTCATCATGAAACACACGCCCCCCTATTCTCTTCTCACACTCCTCCTTTTCCTACTCAGTCTGTGTGTGTGTGTGTGTGCGTGTGTGTGTGTAATGTTTGTTAGAAGCCATGAAATGTAATTTTACACTTTTTCCTGCTTAGGCTAGAGGTTGGTTTAATTTGTTGACTTTTTTTTTACTCATTTCAAGTTTATACAATTTCATACTGTGATATTTCAGGAGTTTTATTGAGTTAATATTTAAATCTGTCTAGTATTATAACTGTAATAACGTCATGAACTGGCATGAAATCTTTTAAATAAAAGTCTCATTTAAAACTGATATTTTGACATGCAGCGGTTTAGTCTCTGAATCATTTCCATGTCCAAATAATTAACTGATAAAACAAACAAACTGGTAAACACATTACAGTATATTACATTTCACACACACTTCATTATGTGAGACGTTAAAGCTATAACGTATTAATTATATTATATAAAATATATTGTGTGTCGCTTCAGTCTTTACTTGTTTGTTAACTGTTTATTGATTGCTAAAATTAAATAAACGACTGTAATGTGCACACGGTATTCTCCCAGACCCCCCCCCCCCCCCCCGCCCCCCTCCCCCTCCAGAGTTTGTATTAGTGTTTGAGACATGATCCAGCTGGACCGGCTCAGATGTAGGTGTAGATCAGATCAGAGAGGGGGTGTAGATATTTCATTATCTTGCTATGTTTTTAGGAGAAAAAAATGCCCGCGACACAGACCAGCAAATCGATTGCAATATGGCAGTGTGTAAAAAATGTGAGAGGTCACGTGATCCTACAGTCTGATGGCACATGGCGATGATGGTGTGTGTGAAATGAGTGATTGTGTAAATCAAACAAAGACCAATGATTCAAACACTCTTTGACAGTTACACTTGATTCTGCAACCACTTCTTCTCCTCTAGAAGTAAACCAATGGGGACTGGACTGGAGATGATTTGCTTTGGATCTCAGGTTCCTCTTCTGTTCTAAACTACAAATTCAGCCTTGACTTCCTGCCAACGAAATCCTCAGCTTTTCATTTCCGTTCTTTTCCGTTCATATCAGACCAGCTTGACTCGACGCGGAGTCTCTCCACATGTGACTCCTCTGTCCTGCCACTGTGTACACCCTCACCCTTCTATGTATCCTCCTCCTTCTCCTTTCTCTCCGTTCCCACACATGCTTCATCGCTCCGTACGCCACAACGCTCAGCACCACGGCGCCACCAGAAGACAAGAGGAGCGTCCCTGTGAGCAGCATATGTGACGAGGCCAAGCACAGCAGCACCGTGGCACCACCGAGCATCAGCGCCAGGCCGATGGCGAGCAACAGAGATGGATCGATGCTCCCACCACTGCGCAGCTGCACTATGCGTCGCCGACTGCGCACGCAGCCCATGTCCTGCACGGCCGAGCTAAGCAACTGCTTGAGCACGAGTACGAGGGCCAGGATGCAGAGGGCGGAGCCCACGGTGAGGCGCCACACAGCCGAGGACACCTCCGCAGAGCCGGCTGAAGACAAGAGTGCCACACCGCCTGTCCCGAGGCCGAGCACCAGGGCAACAGAGGAGGTGTAGCAGAGCAGGGAGATGCATGGCTCACCAAACCACCACAGTTCCACCTGATCCTCAACATCCTGCTGCAGGAACATGAGCCCAGACATCTTATAACCAGCTCACACACCTCAAACTGTGGGATTAGGAGCAGACATTAGAGTGGACGTAAACAAAAAAATCACTCCAGGACCTCATTTCACATCTTCATCATTTATAATCATTTGGAGAGGTTTGATAAGGTAGGGTTAATGTGGTTGATTATTTTCCTATAACAGCACACCTGGAATTGTTTTATTCTGCAGCAATTTATCAACAATTAAATATTTTTATTTATTAAAGAACAACGTTTATAGATGCACTGTTTTGTGGAACGTCCATGAAACAATTTAGTTCCTCTTGTTGCTTCTTTATAAACAGTCGTTCCTTCACCAGCCTCTCTTTATTCTTTCTCTTTATTCTGTCTTTATTCCCTCTCTTTATTCTGTCTTTATTCCCTCTCTTTATTCCCAATCTTTATTCTCTCTCTTTATTCTCTCTCTTTATTCCCTCTCTAGAAGTTAATAAGATCGAAAAAACACAGCTTGTTACGCGTGTTACAGAGAAACCGCAAAGAAGCATAAACTCCTCCGTCCTGAAGATGTCGGAAAACGTGAAGTTACAGCTTTACCTCTGACATTGGAGACTCTTTCATACTTGGAGACTTTCATAAGCGTTACATAAATCACAGAAAACGTCACCATATTAACACTTACACACGTTTTTGAATCCATTTATGTGGCGCGTCTGCCGTACTCGTCCCTGTGAATGAGCCGTTACTATAGAAACCATAATGTCACACATCGTGACGAAGCAGAGATAAGGCGGATGCAAGCGCAGGTTAACAGTTGTTTATTTAAAGAGACAGGCAGGCAGACAAATCCTAAACGTGATCCAAAACGTAATCCATAAACATGCAAGAGGTCAGGCGATTGGCAAACAGGCATACACGGGGCAAGGCAAGAATCTAGGTCGTTAAACAAAACAAGACACGAACTAAGGCGAGGGACTGGAAGCGGATAATCCAGCGCGAACTCGCTTATGGCTATGGCTATGGCGCGAACTAAACTAACGCTAAACACTTACTTACTATTTACGACTTCTCAATCTTCCACGTTGTGTGCTGGGAAGCGCGCGGTATATATGCGGACATGATTAGCGTGTAAACTGCTATCAGCTGGGAGCAATACAGACCCACGTGAATTCCCAGCCAATGACGGAACAGGGAGGAGACATGACAAACATAAACAAAACACACGTGTCCCAATGTCACTACGGTCGACAGCGGAAAAGCAGGTGCTTGCGCATTTGCGTTTAGAGCACACTGCTTCAAGGGGGAATCGTGACAGAAGCCCCCCCAAGGGTCATCCCACTTCATTGGCGGCCCCGGCCCCCTGGGCTGAATGTCCCAAGCAGAGACATGAAACTGCACGGTGTTCTTGGCGGCGTAGGGAAGCAGAGCGACGACCTCAGCTGGACAGGGGGGCTGAGTGACGACCTCAGCTGAACAGGGAGGCTGAGCGACGACCTCAGCTGGACAGGGGGCTGAGCGTCGACCTCAGCTGGGCATGAGGGCAGAGCGATGTCCTCGGCGGAGCAGGGAAACAGAGCACTGTACTCGGTGGAGCAAGGAAGCAGGGCGACGTCCTCGTTGGAGAATGAAAGCGGAGTGACGTCCCCAGCTGAACTGGGAGGCAGAGCGAAGTCCCCTGTAAGGCCAGGGAGAGGAGCGTGGGTCTCCGTGCGGCCAGGGAGAGGAGCGTGGGTCTCCGTGCGGCCAGGGAGAGGAGCGTGGGTCTCCTCGAAGCAGAAGGGGGGAACACTATTTGCCATGTAGCAGGGGGGTTGAGCGACGACCTCAGCTGAACAGGCGGGCTGAGCGACAACCTCAGCTGAACAGGCGAGCTGAGCGACAACCTCAGCTGAACAGGCGGGCTGAGCGACGACCTCAGCTGATCAGGCGGGCTGAGCGACGACCTCAGCTGAGCAGGCGGGCTGAGCGACGACCTCAGCTGAGCAGGGAGACTGAGCGACGACCTCAGCTGAGCACGGAAGCTGAGCGATGTCCACAGCTGCACAGGGAGACTGAGGCTCTGAGGTCACTAGGTGTACCTTGGGCATGGGCGGAGCTTGGCTGGCCGTGTCGGCGGACTGGGGCGTGAACGGAGCTTGGCTGTGCGTGTCAGCAGACTGTGGCGTGAGCAGAACTTGGCGGTGCGTGTCAGCAGACTGTGGCGTGAGCAGAGCTTGGCGGTGCGTGTCAGCGGACTGTGGCGTGAGCAGAGCTTGGTGGTGCGTGTCAGCAGACTGGGGCGTGAGCAGAGCTTGGCGGTGCGTGTCAGCAGACTGGGGCGTGAGCAGAGCTTGGTGGTGCGTGTCAGCAGACTGGGGCGTGAGCAGAGCTTGGCTGGGCATGTCAGCAGACTGTGGCGTGAGCAGAGCTTGGCTGGGCGTGTCAGCAGACTGTGGTGTGAGCAGCATTTGGTCCTTAGGCTGAGATATTAGCAGAGCTTGGGCCTCAGAGCCTGGAGGCTTGGCTTGGGCGTCAGAGCCTGGAGGCTTGGCTTGGGCGTCAGAGCCTGGAGGCTTGGCTTGGACCTCAGGGACGTGAGACTTGACCTGGACCTTCCTGACTGGAGGCTGGACCTGGAGCTCAAGGATTGGAAGCTGGACCTGGAGCTCAGGGACTGGAGGCTGGACCTGGAGCTCAGGGACTGGAGGCTGGACCTGGAGCTGAGGGACTGGAGGCTGGACTTGGACATCACAGACGGGAGGCTTGGCTCGGATCTCAGGGACTGGAGGCTTGACTTGGATCTCAGGGACTGGAGGCTTGACTTGGATCTCAGGGACTTGAGGTTTGACTTGGATCTCAGGGACTTGAGGCTTGACTTGGATCTCAGGGACTTGAGGGTTGACTTGGATCTCAGGGACAGGAGGCTGGGCTTGGATCTCAGGGACTGGAGGCTTGGCTTGGATCTCAGGGACTGGAGGCTTGACTTGGATCTCAGGGACGTGAGACTTGACTTGGACTTGGACCTTTTGTTGGAGCTCGGCGGGTGAGCCCACCTCGTGGGGCTCAGGTTCGAGCTCTGAGGTCACCCTGTCGGTCCCAGGCTGGGTCTCTGAACGGGCTCTCCGGTGGAGTTTCTTATGCTCCCGCCAGCTGCTCTTGAAGCATTCCTGAGAGCAGAAGAAAGCTTCCTGGAGGCCCAGCTTCCTGCAAGTGGGACATTGAAGCTGAGTCTCTCTCACGCAGCCCTCGGTCATACATCTCGGGGATTTCGCCCCCGTGTTGGCCGGAAACTGAAGTGGATCGCTGGTTACTGCCCTGTCCATCTCCTCATAATAGAGGTTGAATGGTGGGTCCACCTGGGGCTGTCCATTGACTCTCCACCCCAGTAAATCAAGACCACGAAGTTGTCCAGGCTGTGAAAACTCCTCCATAAACAGCTCTGTAAACTGAGTGACATCATGGAGGGCTGGCGACCCAGCACTCACCAGCTGCTCCGCCCAGTCACGGGCCAGGCCGCAAAACCTGGACACCAGGAACCCGATCCACTCTCTCTTAGTAGGCTTGGGAACTGCCAAGCTGCAGAAATACTCCTGGCAGCTGAAGAGAAACTCCAGCGGGGAGCTTCCCAATCCCGCTGTCTCTGGCGGCAATTCAATGGCGTACCTTTGGGGAAATTGCACGGATGAAAAATGCGGCCAGTAATCCGAGCGTTCCCCGATGCGGTATTGTCCTACGATTTTCCTGGTTGCTGTGGCGTGCCTTCTCTCTAGTCCTCCTGCTGCATCCATGTTAGGGCGGAAGATTCTGTCACACATCGTGACGAAGCAGAGATAAGGCGGATGCAAGTGCAGGATAACAGTTGTTTATTTAAAGAGACAGGCAGGCAGAAAAATCCTAAATGTGATCCAAAACGTAATCCATAAACATGCAAGAGGTCAGGCGATTGGCAAACAGGCATACACGGGGCAAGGCAGGAATCAAGGTCGTTAAACACAAGACATGAACTACGGCGAGGGACTGGAAGCGGATAATCCAGCGCGAACTCGCTTATGGCTATGGCTATGGCTATGGCGTGAACTAAACTAACGCTAAACACTTACTTACTATTTACGACTTCTCAATCTTCCGCGTTGTGTGCTGGGAAGCGCGAGGTATATATGCGGACATGATTAGCGTGTAAACTGCTATCAGCTGGGAGCAATACAGACCCATGTGAATTCCCAGCCAATGACGGAACAGGGAGGAGACATGACAAACATAAACAAAACACACGTGTCCCAATGTCACTACGGTCGACAGCGGAAAAGCAGGTGCTCGCGCATTTGCGCTTAGAGCACACTGCTTCAAGGGGGAATTGTGACACATAACGTATTAATATAAACCTGCGCTGTCAGACCTGCTGTTATAGAGAACTAATCACCACCTTCTGACCAATCAGAATCGAGAAACCAACAGCAGTGTGGTGTAATTGCACGAAGCTAAATGAGATCCTTGATTTCTTGTTATAGTGTCTCCTCACCTTCGGACGTTCCTTCTTCAGATTAGTCATTCGTTCTGGTCCGTTTCCTCTTCAGTAGACGCCAAGAGTTATCCACAGTTTCATCTAAATTCCTGTTTTTATAGGTTAAGTACAATACAATTTATAATTCAGAGTTAACACCCATCCTATCATCTTTTCTTCAGGACCGTCCATGATATATGTGTTACCGCCTCGCTGACGTGGTCCTTGAACAGTGAACACACACATACACAGATGGCTTTCAGGGCTGCAGGACAGTTGTATGGTCATGGAGTAGCAGAGACATCTGACAGGTCATTGTAGGAAGCACAATAGACCACGTGGAAGAAGTCGCCTCGTTATGGATTGGCCTCGCTGTGACACTGTGTGCATAAAGGCCATTTTGTCAGTGTGGCAATGATGTCATCCACGTGATCTAATCTTCTCTCTGTTGTCAGTGCTCATACTGGTAACCATGACATCACTGGTTTTAACATCACTCGTAGTCTTAAATAGCACTTTAACGCTCTGATCTTCTCATAATGACATAGATTATTCTGAAACACTGTCATATATCAAGGAGGTAACTGGACTTCAGTTCCCATCAGCCACTGCACTGTACAATATATCACATGACCACCTGCACCTGAAACACGTTTGTGTTAACAAGCACTCCTATATATAGCCATTGTTTGTACTGCTTCCTTGTCTCATGTAATTGTCTTCTATGCTCTTGTCCACACTTCCATGTTTAGTGTTTGCCACAGTATTTTGCTAAGTTGTCTTAGTCTATTGTTTTGTTGTTTGTTCGTTTATTAAACTGTTTGAAAATCTGCGATTGCTTCCGCATCAACCTTGAAACGTGACAGAACGTGAGACCTACAACGGAAGCAGCAAGTACCTGGGCTTCGATCTGCCACCTACATTCACAGAGAAGTATGCCACTCCACAACAACAGGAGGGGGAGTACCAAGCTGAGCCACGTAAGCAGCAGGTCGCCAGGAAGTACTTCGGCTTCAGTCTACCACCCATGTTCACGGAGAAGTATGCCACTCCACAACAACAGGAGGAGGAGTACCAAGCTGAGCCACGTAAGCAGCAGATCGCTAGGAAGTACATGGGCTTCAATCTATCACCTACATTCACGGAGAACTATGCCACTCCACAACAACAGGAGGAGGAGTACCAAGCTGAGCCACGTAAGAAGCAGGTCGCCAGGAAGTACTTCGGCTTCAATCTACCACCCATGTTCACGGAGAACTATGCCACTCCACAACAACAGGAGGAGGAGTACCAAGCTGAGCCACGTAAGCAGCAGGTCGCCAGGAAGTACTTCGGCTTCAAACTACCACCCATGTTCACGGAGAACTATGCCACTCCACAACAACAGGAGGAGTACCAACCTGAGCCATGTAAGCAGCAGATCGCTAGGAAGTACCTGGGCTTCACTCTACCACCTATGTTCGTGGTGGACTACGCCACGCCATGCCAACAGGAGTACAAGTGGGAGTCTGTGGTCGTGGTTAGTAACATCTCCCACCTTCCCTCCCCTATAATGGATCTAGTTCAGCAAACGCTGTCAGCGGAGAATGAAAGTCAGCCTCCCTGCTCATCTGAGGACGCTGCTCAGTCACCCAGGTTGGCTGAAGACGTTGCTCCGTGTCCTGACATACCCAAGTGAACCCCTCTGTTCACCAACCATGCGCACAACGCCACTATGCTTGCCGGTTCAGCTGAGGACGTCGCTCTGCCTTCCTGCTTGGCTGAGGACGTCGCTCTGCCTTCCTGTTCGGCTGAGGACTCCACTCAGCCTTCTTGCTCAGCTGAGGACGTCGCTCTGCCTTCCTGCTTGGCTGAGGACGTCGTTCTGCCTTCCTGCTCGGCTGAGGACGTTGCTCTGCCTTCCTGCTTCGCTGAGGACGTCGTTCCTCTTCTTTGCTGCGCGCCGTATGTCAGTCCTCCTTCCTGCTCCATGTAGGACATCGTTCTCCCCTCATGCTCCGTGGACAGCATCGTTCCTCTCTTTGGCCTTGCGGAGCACCTCGCTCCTCTCCCTGGCCTCGCGGAGAACCTAGCTCCCCTCTATGGCCTCGCAGAAATCTTGGAGCTTCCCTGGGGCCTCGCGGAGAACATCACTCCCCTCTCCTGTCCTGCGGAGGAAGTTGTCCCGCTGTCCTGCCACGCAGACGTTGCTCTGAGCTCTAGCCCTGCTGAGGACGTCGGTCTGAGCTCTAGCCCCGCTGAGGTCATCGCTCTGAGCGCCAGCCCTGCTGAGGATGTCACTCTGCTTACCTGTTCTGCTGAGGACTTCACTCTGCTTTCCTGTTCCGATGAGGACGTCACTCTCTTACCTGTTCCGTTGAGAACATCGCTCTGCTTACCTGTATCGCTTAGGAGGACACTCTGCTTACCTATTACACTGAGGATGTTGAATTGCTTATGTGCTCTGCTGAGGACGCTGCTCAGTCTCCTAGTTCTGCTGGGGACATTTTGCCCAAGGGGCCAGGATCACAACACAGAGGGAATGCATTTTTTTTTCAGCGCGCCGGGAGAAGCGCCTTGGGGGGGGGGCTCTGTCATATATCAAGGAGGTAGCTCTGGACTTCAGTTCCCATCAGCCACTGCACTATACTACAATATATCACATGACCACCTGCACCTGAATCACGTTTGTGTTAACGAGCATTCCTATATATAGCCATTGTTTGTATTGCTTCCTTGTCTCACGTAACTGTCTTCTATGCTTTTGTCCACGCTTCCAAGTTTAGTTTTTGCCACAGTATTTTGCCAAGTTGTCTTAGTCTATTTGTTTTGTTGTTTGTTCGTTTATTAAACTGTTTGAAAATCTGCGATTTCTTCCGCATCAACCTTGAAACGTGACAAACACATTCACACACACTTTATATACAAGAACAAAACTTACAGAAAAAACCCAGGACACAAACGAGGACCAATATCCAACTTCATTTTATTTAAATGTGGTGTGAAGAGTGTGTATGTGGTGTGAAGAGTGTGTATGTGGTGTGAAGAGTGTGTACATGGTATAAAGAGTGTTTATGAGGTGTAATGAGCGTCTAAGTGGTGTAATGAGTGTGTACGCGGTATAATAAGTGTGTATGTGGTGTGAAGAGGGTTTATGTGGTGGAATGAGGGTGTAAATGGTGTGAAGAGTGTGTACACGGTATAATGAGTGTTTATGTGGTAAGGGCAGGTAGTTTGATGTTGCTTGGCAGGCTCGGCAAGACAAAACTTTGATCCTGACCTTCATCTTGACCCTGCAGTACTTCCTGCCTCAGCCGCTGGATCTCGAGGCGCTGCAGCTGGATGATGCGTTCGGCCTCGCCCTCAAAGTTCAGCCGTGATGAATCCGAGGACGGCGCTGCCGGAATAAACCGAAAACCAAGTTATACAGGATGAATAATAAATAAATATTCAGAGCAACAGTAACTCAGTGGTTTCCGCGAAATTAATTCGTATAATAACACAATAACAGACGTTAAGTCGTCCTCTGTGACTCACACTTGATGCGCGTGGTGCTCTTGTTCTTACTGAAGCCTCTCTGGGTTTCGTACTCATGGATCTGCGCTCGCATCAGCCTCAGCTCCGTCCTCAAATCGTTAACCTCTTTAATAAGGAAGACGTTCTCCTACAGCACGCATGCACAAGCAGAAGGTCAGACCGCTCATGTGCACGTGTTCAGTTCACTAGGATGTGTGTTTAGAGTTAGAGCTTTTTTTTAGCAATACACCTGAAAAATGTATGTCCTAATACACTATACGGAATATTAGCAAGAAACTTTTAATATTCTTTATATTTTGTTGAGCAAATTGAAACAAGAACAGTTTTTTGTTGGAAAGGAAGCTCTTATTATTGTTCCAATATGACCAAAGTAGGGCTGAAAAAAATGTAATCAGCTTAAACGTGGTTTACTGTATAAATGAGAATGGCTGTAGAGAATACACTGCGATACAGGAACCGTTGAGGCTCAGGGTTAGAGTTCTGAGCTCTGATTGCAAAATTGTGAGATTCAAACCGAGGAAAAAACAGGTACAGGTGGCTTGTGTCACTAGTGGGTGTGGCCTGTCCAGCATTTTTTTTTGCTGCTGTTCCAGTGAGTAGCTATTTCTAACTCTACCTAACACTAATATTCCTTCTCAGATTAGACTAGCCAGGCCGATTGCGTGTTTTGCATGAATTGAAACCCAACCTTCATGAGCTTGATGTTCTTCGCTTCGTGCACTTTGATGTCCTTTGCTAGTTTCTTTTTGAGCGAGTCCACGTTCCTCTCCATGTGCTCCCTCTGCCTGCTGTACTCTCGCTGGACATCAGCGTCCACTCCCACTATCTCCACCTGTCACAGTCATCATACTCAGTCAGGTGTGAACATACTGGGGTTTGTGTGTGTGTGTGTGTGTGTGTGTGTGTGTGTGTGTGTGTGTGTGTGTGTGTGTGTGTGTCCATCTCACCACATCTGACTGCTGGACGTAGCGGTCATAGATCTCTCGAATGCTCTCCTTGAGCTTCTTAGGCTCCTGGATGAAGCCCACACAGTTGTGAAGATCGGTCTTAAACCTGTGCAGTACGGCTTGTACATCTTGGACCTGCAGGGAAAGAATCCACACTACATTCAACACCGTAAAACCCAATTATCTACAGGTAAATGCAAAAGGATTACCTGGTTCGTCAAAAACTCGTTCATGATAATAATCCTGACAATGAGATTTCACAGATTGTTAACGGCAGGTCGCGAGAAACATAAACAAATTTAACAGTAGGTCTTACGTTTGTATTTACCGCTACATAAAAATAAGCTATTTTTGCTGCACAGTGGATGCAAGTCATCTAACGGAAACAATTTCACAATAGTCGTACGTTCCATACTGGTATAATATTGACAAGTATAACAATAATTACAATATAGCTGCAAGCAGCGGTCTGCAGGGTCCAAACACTCTTCACCAACAGCAGCCCCAGTGACCAGTTCTTCCCGATTTACACAGAACACAGATACATTTCATGACGGTCGTTTAGTGCTAGCCCTGTCAAATGCCTGCTAAAAGTTGATTGGCTGATAGCAGCCATCCTTTATAAGTAACGCAGTCATAATTAGAAGTCCATTTACAGATTAGCGCAACATCACATTTCAGTTCAAACGGGATTCACGTACCGATGGGTATCCCAAAAATACATACGATCTCGTTGGTCCAGAGGTTTGAAAAAAACAAAACGCATTTGATGTCACTCGACACCTTTCAGTAAACAGCTTTGCTATTATATTAATGACGATAATGATGAGAAACACCCGAACAAACCCTCTGCCTCTCTTTCTGCCTCTCCTTGGTCGCGGCTTTGAGCTTCAGCTTCAGCTCAGAGATGGTAAGATCCAGCTGAGTGCACTTCTTACGGAACTGCTCCAGCTCAGCCTCCATCTGAAACAACAGTATCCTCTCGTCAGACAGTCATAAACACCGAGCATTTGTGATATTAGTGTGCACTGTGTAATAATTACAAAATAAACTATTTATATAGCAAAACTAATTTTCTAAATTTAAGCACTTCACATTAAAGAACAATACTTCAGCATTTAAACTGCAGTTTAAGGCTAATGTGGAGGATTTAGTAGGCATGTCCACGACACAGTTAAGTTCAATTTATATACCGTACATACTATATATCTGCCCGTGTGTGCAGGTTTAAAACTATACTTCTCACCTCATGGACCTGCTCCTTCATCTCCTTCACTTCATTCTCTCGTGGCTCGAGTTGCTTCTTCAGCTCTTTGACCTTGTATTCCAGCACAAATTTGAACTTCTCCAGCTCATCATTCTTCTTCTTAAGATCGTAGATGCGGTTTTCCTGCAAAGAAAATACCAGACGTCCATCTCATTACACTGTCCGATCAATCAGTCTTAAATCGAGTAATGCATTTACACCTGAGAACTCATGAAAGAAATCTAAGGCAAGCATCATCAGCAGCTACTATACGGGGGAGGGGGTGCCAATATTATTTCCAGGTATTCTCTTCATAATAATTCCCAGATTTGTATCGTTGTATAGATACCATACCATAACGTTATCTTGTTGCTTCACCCAATAATCCATCTGGCTATCACTTTCCTAGGATTCACAATTCTAGAATTTTATAATTCTAGAACAAGAACATTACACCCTGTCACGATCTCCCCTGCAGATGGCACTGCGGCTGTGACGTGCACGGAGAGCTGGAGGGCGCGTGTGCACGAGATTACGTAACAAGGACAGTTTCCTATGGACACGTGCCTTTGTTTTGGTTTTGTTCTCTTCCTGTTCAAATATTGGTTGATGTTCGAGGGTGTGTCATTGTTGGTTCCAGCTGTCTGTACTCAAGCGTGATCATGTTTGTTATTTAAACTCCTCTGCTCTCAGGAATGCTTCAAGAGCAGCTGGCGGGAGCATAAGAAACTCCACCATAGAGCCCGTGCAGAGACCCAGCCCGGGATCAACAGGGTGACCTTGGAGCGCCCGTCGGAGGTCATAGCACCAGAGCTCAACCCTGAGGTCCAAGTCCAAGTCAAGTCCTAAGTCCCTGAGATCCAAGTCAAGTCTCAAGTCCTTGAGGTCCAAGTCCAGTCTCAAGTCCCTGAGGTCCAAGTCCAGTCTCAAGTCCCTGAGGTCCAAGCCCAGTCTCAAGTCCCTGAGGTCCAAGCCCAAGTCAAGCCTCCAGGCTCTGAAGCCCAAATCAAGTCTCAAGTCCCTGAAGCCGAAGTCCAAGTCAAGTCTCAAGTCCCTGAAGCCAAGTCCAAGTCAAGTCTCAAGTCCCTGAAGCCAAGTCCAAGTCAAGTCTCAAGTCCCTGAAGCCCAAGTCCAAGTCAAGTCTCAAGTCCCTGAAGCCCAAGTCCAAGTCAAGTCTCAAGTCCCTGAAGCCCAAGTCCAAGTCAAGTCTCAAGTCCCGGAAATCCAAGTCAAGTCTCCAGTCCTAGAGATCCAAGTCAAGCCTCCAGTCCCTGAGATCCAAGTCAAGCCTCCAGTCCCTGAGATCCAAGTCAAGCCTCCAGTCCCTGAGGTCCAAGTCAAGCCTCCAGGCTCTGAAGTCCAAGTCAAGCCTCCAGGCTCTGAAGTCCAAGTCAAGCCTCCAGGCTCTGAAGTCCAAGCCAAGTCTCACGTCCCTGAGCTCACGTTCAAGCCTGCTGATCCAGTTGACCAAGCTCTGCTAATATCTAAGCCTAACGACCAAGCTCTGCTCACGCCCCAGTCTGCTGACAAGCCCAGCCAAGCTCTGCTCACGCCCCAGTCTGCTGACATGCACCGGCAAGTTCTGCTCACGCCCCAGTCTGCTGACAAGCCCCGCCAAGCTCTGCTCACACCCCAGTCTGGTGACACGCACCGGCAAGTTCTGCTCACGCCCCAGTCTGCTGACACGCCCCACCAAGCTCTGCTCACGCCCGAGTCTGCTGACACGCACCGGCAAGTTCTGCTCACACCCCAGTCTGCTGACACGCCCCGCCAAGCTCTGCTCACGCCCCAGTCTGCTGACACGCCCTACCAAGCTCTGCTCACGCCCGAGTCTGCTGACACGCACAGCCAAGTTCTGCTCACGCCCGAGTCTGCTGACACGCACAGCCAAGTTCTGCTCACGCCCGAGTCTGCTGACACGGACAGCCAAGTTCTGCTCACGCCCGAGTCTGCTGACACGGCCACCCAAGCTCCGCCCATGCCCAAGGTTCACCTGGTGACCTCAGAGCCTCAGCCCCCCTGTTCAGCTGTGGGCTTCGCTCAGCCTCCCTGTTCAGCTGTGGGCGTCGCTCAGCCTCCCTGCTTAGTTGTGGACGTCACTCAGCCTCTCTGTTTAGCTGTGGACATCGCTCAGTCTTCCTGTTCCGACGAGGACGTCGCCCTGCTTCCCTGCTCCGCCGAGCACAGTGCTCTGTTTCCCTGCTCCGCCGAGGACGTCGCTCTGCCTTCATGCTCCGCTGAGGTCGTCGCTCAGCCTGCCTGCCCGGCTGCGGACGTCGCTCTGCTTTCATGCTCCGACGAGGACGTCGCTCTGCCTTCATGCTCCGACGAGGATGTCGCCCTGCTTCCCTGCTCCGCTGAGTACAGTGCTCTGTTTCCCTGCTCCGCCGAGGACGTCGCTCTGCCTTCATGCTCCGACGAGGACGTCGCCCTGCTTCCCTGCTCTGCTGAGTACAGTGCTCTGTTTCCCTGCTCAGCCGAGGTGGTCGCTCAGCCTGTCTGCCCAGCTGAGGTCATCACTCAGCCTGTCTGCCTAGCTGAGGTCGTCGCTCAGCCTGTCTGCCCAGCTGAGGTGGTCGCTCAGCCTGTCTGTCCAGCTGAGGTCGTCGCTCAGCCTGTCTGTTCAGCTGAGGTCGTCGCTCAGCCTCTTTGTTCAGCTGAGGACGTCGCTCAGCCTCTCTGTCCAGCTGAGGACGTCGCTCAGTCTCTCTGTTCAGCCAGGGTCGTCGCTCCGCTTCCCTACGCCGCCAAGAACACTGGGCCATTTCCTGGCTCTGCTTGGGACATTCAGCCCAGAGGGCCAGGGCCACCAATGAAGTGGGATGACTCATGGCACTCCGGGAGGAGTGCCTTTGGGGGGGGTTCTGTCACAATTCCCCCTTGAAGCAGCGTGCTCTAAGCACGAATGCGCGAGCACCTGCTTTTCCGTTGTTGACTGTAATGACATCTGGACACGTGTGTTTTGTTTATGTTTCTGTCTCCTCCCTGTTTTGTCATTGGCTGGGATTTCACGTGGGTCTGAATTGCTCTCAGCTGCTAGTGGTTTAGACGCTGATCATGTCCACATATATACTGCGCGCCTCCCAGCACACAATGCGGAAGATTAAATGCTTAGAGTTAGTTTAGCTCGTATCATAGTCATAGTCACGGTCCATGTTTAGAGTTAGTTCGCGCTGGATTATCCGCTTCCAGTCCCTCGTCATAGTTCGTTTCTTGTTTTGTTTATCGACCCTGTTTTCCGTGACCACGACCTAGATTCCTGCCTTGCCCCGTGTATGCCTGTTTGCCAATCACCTGACCTCTTGCATGTTTATGGATTACGTTTTGGATCACGTTTTGGATTTGTCTGCCTGTCTGTCTTTCAAATAACAACTGTTCAGCCTGCACTTGCATCCGTCCTATCTCTGCTCCGTCACTATTCGTGACACGGAGTTCAGGCCGAAATGAAATGTACACAAATACTTCGTTTCACTTCACCCCCAGTGTAGTTCATCCACCAAGACATGTTTAGTATTTGAAGGTTGTATGTGTTTTATTCCGCTTACACCACAGTGATCTGGCAACGATTCCATTTTACTATTTATGAAAGAACACATCGTATGTTTTATCCATTTATATTTAATGTGGTGGAATACCAGTGAAACTGTCCGTTATAGCAGTTACAAACACTCGTAAACTCCTCCGACACTGGAGACTCCTTCCACAAACGTTACAGTACATAAACGTCTCCTTACATAATGGTACCAACAATTACGCACGTTTCATATCTGCCTCCACATCTGTTTATGTGGAGCATCTGCTGTGCACGTTCCGGTGAATGAGCTGTTACTATAGAAACGATATTGCATTAGAGCGAGTGCATTAGTATAAACCTGTCAGAGCTGCTGTTACAGATAATGAACCCAAATCCACTTTAAGAGGAATAATAATAATAATAATATTAATAATAATAAAGGTAAATACTAATGCCGTCTGCTTTATTTCCATGGCTTCGATTACGTTTAATATGAAACACAGACTGTATGGCGTTCCTAAATACAGACGCTGAACAGAACACGTAAATGTAAATACAGACACAGTAACAATACCAAGGGTACAGGAGGTGACTTTTAACTCCAGTGCTTTCAACCAAAATATTAAATCCAATGCTCACCTCACTCATACTCGTGTCCAATGTCTCGTCAGTCCTTAATGCAGGGATCAGGTTATTTTTCCAACAGGATCAAATGGACAATGGAAGAACACACACCTTCACAGTTGATGTCCTGGTTTTTGTGTGTGTGTGTGTGTGTGTGTGTGTGTGTGTGTGTGTGTGTGTGTGTGTGTGTGTGTGTGTGTGTGTGTGTGTGTGTGTGAGAAAGAGAGATCTGTGTGGGCTGATATTCTGAGAGGATAAACGTACTCTTCATCATGAAACACACGCCCCCCCTATTCTCTTCTCACACTCCTCCTTTTCCTACTCAGTCTGTGTGTGTGTGTGTGTGCGTGTGTGTGTGTAATGTTTGTTAGAAGCCATGAAATGTAATTTTACACTTTTTCCTGCTTAGGCTAGAGGTTGGTTTAATTTGTTGACTTTTTTTTTTACTCATTTCAAGTTTATACAATTTCATACTGTGATATTTCAGGAGTTTTATTGAGTTAATATTTAAATCTGTCTAGTATTATAACTGTAATAACGTCATGAACTGGCATGAAATCTTTTAAATAAAAGTCTCATTTAAAACTGATATTTTGACATGCAGCGGTTTAGTCTCTGAATCATTTCCATGTCCAAATAATTAACTGATAAAACAAACAAACTGGTAAACACATTACAGTATATTACATTTCACACACACTTCATTATGTGAGACGTTAAAGCTATAACGTATTAATTATATTATATAAAATATATTGTGTGTCGCTTCAGTCTTTACTTGTTTGTTAACTGTTTATTGATTGCTAAAATTAAATAAACGACTGTAATGTGCACACGGTATTCTCCCAGACCCCCCCCCCCCCCGCCCCCCTCCCCCTCCAGAGTTTGTATTAGTGTTTGAGACATGATCCAGCTGGACCGGCTCAGATGTAGGTGTAGATCAGATCAGAGAGGGGGTGTAGATATTTCATTATCTTGCTATGTTTTTAGGAGAAAAAAATGCCCGCGACACAGACCAGCAAATCGATTGCAATATGGCAGTGTGTAAAAAATGTGAGAGGTCACGTGATCCTACAGTCTGATGGCACATGGCGATGATGGTGTGTGTGAAATGAGTGATTGTGTAAATCAAACAAAGACCAATGATTCAAACACTCTTTGACAGTTACACTTGATTCTGCAACCACTTCTTCTCCTCTAGAAGTAAACCAATGGGGACTGGACTGGAGATGATTTGCTTTGGATCTCAGGTTCCTCTTCTGTTCTAAACTACAAATTCAGCCTTGACTTCCTGCCAACGAAATCCTCAGCTTTTCATTTCCGTTCTTTTCCGTTCATATCAGACCAGCTTGACTCGACGCGGAGTCTCTCCACATGTGACTCCTCTGTCCTGCCACTGTGTACACCCTCACCCTTCTATGTATCCTCCTCCTTCTCCTTTCTCTCCGTTCCCACACATGCTTCATCGCTCCGTACGCCACAACGCTCAGCACCACGGCGCCACCAGAAGACAAGAGGAGCGTCCCTGTGAGCAGCATATGTGACGAGGCCAAGCACAGCAGCACCGTGGCACCACCGAGCATCAGCGCCAGGCCGATGGCGAGCAACAGAGATGGATCGATGCTCCCACCACTGCGCAGCTGCACTATGCGTCGCCGACTGCGCACGCAGCCCATGTCCTGCACGGCCGAGCTAAGCAACTGCTTGAGCACGAGTACGAGGGCCAGGATGCAGAGGGCGGAGCCCACGGTGAGGCGCCACACAGCCGAGGACACCTCCGCAGAGCCGGCTGAAGACAAGAGTGCCACACCGCCTGTCCCGAGGCCGAGCACCAGGGCAACAGAGGAGGTGTAGCAGAGCAGGGAGATGCATGGCTCACCAAACCACCACAGTTCCACCTGATCCTCAACATCCTGCTGCAGGAACATGAGCCCAGACATCTTATAACCAGCTCACACACCTCAAACTGTGGGATTAGGAGCAGACATTAGAGTGGACGTAAACAAAAAAATCACTCCAGGACCTCATTTCACATCTTCATCATTTATAATCATTTGGAGAGGTTTGATAAGGTAGGGTTAATGTGGTTGATTATTTTCCTATAACAGCACACCTGGAATTGTTTTATTCTGCAGCAATTTATCAACAATTAAATATTTTTATTTATTAAAGAACAACGTTTATAGATGCACTGTTTTGTGGAACGTCCATGAAACAATTTAGTTCCTCTTGTTGCTTCTTTATAAACAGTCGTTCCTTCACCAGCCTCTCTTTATTATTTCTCTTTATTCTCACTCTTTATTCCCTCTCTTTATTCCCAATCTCTATTCCAACTCTTTATTCTCTCTCTTTATTCCCTCTCTAGAAGTTAATAAGATCGAAAAAACACAGCTTGTTACGCATGTTACAGAGAAACCGCAAAGAAGCATAAACTCCTCCGTCCTGAAGATGTCGGAAAACGTGAAGTTACAACTTTACCTCTGACATTGGAGACTCTTTCATACTTGGAGACTTTCATAAGCGTTACATAAATCACAGAAAACGTCACCATATTAACGCTTACACACGTTTTTGAATCCATTTATGTGGCGCATCTGCCGTACTCGTCCCTGTGAACGAGCCTACTATAGAAACCATAACGTATTAATATAAACCTGCGCTACTGTCAGACCTGCTGTTATAGAGAACTAATAACCACCTTCTGACCAATCAGAATCGAGAAACCAACAGCAGTGTGGTGTAATTGCACGAAGCTAAATGAGATCCTTGATTTCTTGTTATAGTGTCTCCTCACCTTCGGACGTTCCTTCTTCAGATTAGTCATTCATTCTGGTCCGTTTCCTCTTCAGTAGACGCCAAGAAATTTCCACAAATTGGGATTTTATACACAGTTTCATCTAAATTCCTGTTTTTAAAGGTTAAGTGCAATACAATTTATAATTCAGAGTTAACACCCATCCTATCATCTTTTCTTCAGGACCGTCCATGATATATGTGTTACCGCCTCGCTGACGTGGTCCCTGAACAGTGAACACACACATACACACAGATGGCTTTCAGGGCTGCAGGACAGTTGTATGGTCATGGAGTAGCAGAGACATCTGACAGGTCATTGTAGGAAGCACAATAGACCACGTGGAAGAAGTCGCCTCGTTATGGATTGGCCTCGCTGTGACACTGTGTGCATAAAGGCCATTTTGTCAGTGTGGCAATGATGTCATCCACGTGATCTAATCTTCTCTCCGACAACAGAACCAGTGCTATTACTGGTAACCATGACATCACTGGTTTTAACATCACTCGTAGTCTTAAATAGCACTTTAACGCTCTGATCTTAGCATGATCTTAACAGAGATTATTCTGAAACACATTCACACACACTTCATGTACAAGAACAGAACTTACAGAAAAAACCCAGGACACAAACGAGGATCAATATCCAACTTCATTTTATTTAAATGTGGTGGAATGAGTGTGTACATGGTATAAAGAGTGTTTATGAGGTGTAATGAGTGTGTATGTGGTGTCAAGAGTGTGTACGCGGTATAAAGAGTGTTTATGAGGTGTAATGAGCGTCTACGTGGTGTAATGAGTGTGTACGTGGTATAATGAGTGTGTATGTGGTGTGAAGAGGGTTTATGTGGTGGAATGAGGGTGTAAATGGTGTGAAGAGTGTGTACACGGTATAATGAGTGTTTATGTGGTAAGGGCAGGTAGTTTGATGTTGCTTGGCAGGCTCGGCAAGACAAAACTTTGATCCTGACCTTCATCTTCACCCTGCAGTACTTCCTGCCTCAGCCGCTGGATCTCGAGGCGCTGCAGCTGGATGATGCGTTCGGCCTCGCCCTCAAAGTTCAGCCGTGATGAATCCGAGGACGGCGCTGCCGGAATAAACCAAAAACCGAGTTATACAGGATGAACAATAAATAAATATTCAGAGCAACAGTAACTCAGTGGTTTCCGTGAAATTAATTCGTATAATAACACAATAACAGACGTTAAGTCGTCCTCTGTGACTCACACTTGATGCGCGTGGTGCTCTTGTTCTTACTGAAGCCTCTCTGGGTTTCGTACTCATGGATCTGCGCTCGCATCAGCCTCAGCTCCGTCCTCAAATCGTTAACCTCTTTAATAAGGAAGACGTTCTCCTACAGCACGCATGCACAAGCAGAAGGTCAGACCGCTCATGTGCACGTGTTCAGTTCACTAGGATGTGTGTTTACATTTAGAGCTTTTTTTTAGCAATACACCTGAAAAATGTATGTCCAAATACACTATACGGAATATTAGCAAGAAACTTTTAATATTCTTTATATTTTGTTGAGCAAATTGAAACAAGAACAGCTTTTTGTTGGAAAGGAAGCTCTTATTATTGTTCCAATATGACCAAAGTAGGGCTGAAAAAAATGTAATCAGCTTAAACGTGGTTTACTGTATAAATGAGAATGGCTGTAGAGAATACACTGCGATACAGGAACCGTTGAGGCTCAGGGTCAGAGTTCTGAGCTCTGATTGCAAAATTGTGAGATTCAAACCGAGGAAAAAACAGGTACAGGTGGCTTGTGTCACTAGTGGGTGTGGCCTGTCCAGCATTTTTTTTTGCTGCTGTTCCAGTGAGTAGCTATTTCTAACTCTACCTAACACTAATATTCCTTCTCAGATTAGACTAGCCAGGCCGATTGCGTGTTTTGCATGAATTGAAACCCAACCTTCATGAGCTTGATGTTCTTCGCTTCGTGCACTTTGATGTCCTTTCCTAGTCTCTTTTTGAGCGAGTCCACGTTCCTCTCCATGTGCTCCCTCTGCCTGCTGTACTCTCGCTGGACATCAGCGTCCACTCCCACTATCTCCACCTGTCACAGTCATCATACTCAGTCAGGTGTGAACATACAGGGGTTTGTATATGTGTGTGTGTGTGTCCTTCTCACCACATCTGACTGCTGGACGTAGCGGTCATAGATCTCTCGAATGCTCTCCTTGAGCTTCTTAGGCTCCTGGATGAAGCCCACACAGTTGTGAAGATCGGTCTTAAACCTGTGCAGTACGGCTTGTACATCTTGGACCTGCAGGGAAAGAATCCACACTACATTCAACACCGTAAAACCCAATTATCTACAGGTAAATGCAAAAGGATTACCTGGTTCGTCAAAAACTCGTTCATGATAATAATCCTGACACTGAGATTTCACAGATTGTTAACGGCAGGTCGCGAGAAACATAAACAAATTTAACAGTAGGTCTTACGTTTGTATTTACCGCTACATAAAAATAAGCTATTTTTGCTGCACAGTGGATGCAAGTCATCTAACGGAAACAATTTCACAATCGTCGTACGTTCCATACTGGTATAATATTGACAAGTATAACAATAATTACAATATAGCTGCAAGCAGCGGTCTGCAGGGTCCAAACACTCTTCACCAACAGCAGCCCCAGTGACCAGTTCTTCCCGATTTACACAGAACACAGATACATTTCATGACGGTCGTTTAGTGCTAGCCCTGTCAAATGCCTGCTAAAAGCTGATTGGCTGATAGCAGCCATCCTTTATAAGTAACGCAGTCATAATTAGAAGTCCATTTACAGATTAGCGCAACATCACATTTCAGTTCAAACGGGATTCACGTACCGATGGGTATCCCAAAAATACATACGATCTCGTTGGTCCAGAGGTTTGAAAAAAACAAAACGCATTTGATGTCACTCGACACCTTTCGGTAAACAGCTTTGCTATTATATTAATGACGATAATGATGAGAAACACCCAAACAAACCCTCTGCCTCTCTTTCTGCCTCTCCTTGGTCGTGGCTTTGAGCTTCAGCTTCAGCTCAGAGATGGTAAGATCCAGCTGAGTGCACTTCTTACGGAACTGCTCCAGCTCAGCCTCCATCTGAAACAACAGTATCCTCTCGTCAGACAGTCATAAACACCGAGCATTTGTGATATTAGTGTGCACTGTGTAATAATTACAAAATAAACTATTTATATAGCAAAACTAATTTTCTAAATTTAAGCACTTCACATTAAAGAACAATACTTCAGCATTTAAACTGCAGTTTAAGGCTAATGTGGAGGATTTAGTAGGCATGTCCACGACACAGTTAAGTTCAATTTATATACCGTACATACTATATATCTGCCCGTGTGTGCAGGTTTAAAACTATACTTCTCACCTCATGGACCTGCTCCTTCATCTCCTTCACTTCATTCTCTCGTGGCTCGAGTTGCTTCTTCAGCTCTTTGACCTTGTATTCCAGCACAAATTTGAACTTCTCCAGCTCATCATTCTTCTTCTTAAGATCGTAGATGCGGTTTTCCTGCAAAGAAAATACCAGACGTCCATCTCATTACACTGTCCGATCAATCAGTCTTAAATCGAGTAATGCATTTACACCTGAGAACTCATGAAAGAAATCTAAGGCAAGCATCATCAGCAGCTACTATACGGGGGAGGGGGTGCCAGTATTATTTCCAGGTATTCGCTTCATAATAATTCCCAGATTTGTATATAATTTTATAATTCTAGAACAAGAACATTACACACATTAGTCATTGTTTTTTTTAATTATTATTTTTTTTTATTATTACAGGCTTGCTCCAGAAATTCCGTTTTTACTTTTGACCATGTCTACTT
This sequence comes from Ictalurus punctatus, assembly GCF_001660625.3. Lineage (NCBI taxonomy): Eukaryota > Metazoa > Chordata > Actinopteri > Siluriformes > Ictaluridae > Ictalurus > Ictalurus punctatus. The sequence continues at coordinate 12,025,547 of NC_030422.2, read as the reverse complement.
TAGTACAAAAGAGACTTTCTTTCATCATTGGATTTTGAGAAATCTATGAAAAATGCAGCTACAGTACAGTTAAAAATGTATCTTGTAAAAAGAGACTCCAAACTTTACAGAAAAAGTTACAAATACCACATAGTAATTGGGCTGTGGTGCCAATAATTTCAATCCCCCCCCAAAAAAAAAATACACCACTTATGTAAACTTTTAAAATAAATATTATATTAAACTAACTCAATAAAGAATCCCACTGTTTAGATTAGATTGCCCTTTTCATGAAGGGTGCCAATATTTATGGAACTAACCGATTGACAAACTGATCTTTACACAAATCCTTCTCCCTCATGTTCCATTAGGTAATTATTAATGAACGTCTCATTTCGAGCCCCACCTTGTCCTGAATGGTCTCGTCTCTCTCCTGGATCTCCCTCTTCAGTCCCATGATGTCCTTCTCCAGAGCCTTGATGATGCCATGCAGCTTCTGCTGTTCCACCTTCAGCTTCTCAATCTCCAGGTCGCGGCTGTCGATCTCCCTCTGCAAACTGGCGAACTGCAGTGACACGTACACGCATTAATCCATCGTAACATGGAGCACGTGAACAAGAACTGCGGGTGGGGCAATGTGTTAACGTGGTTGTGCACCTTCTTCTTCATGACTCTCGTCTCTCCATTGAGCTTCAAGTTGGTCTCCTTTTCCTCCCAGAGCTTGCGTTCGTATCTGACGCGGATGTCGTGGAGCTCGAGATCGCCGTCTTCCTCTGTCTGCTTCTTCATTTCCTCAAACTCTCGCAACTGCTGCTGAGATTCGTCCTGACACTGATGAGACGAGATAAAAACAGGCGTGTAAATAGGTGTGACCCAAAATGCCGGTTTCATGTAAACAAGATACCCCTCTATGCGTGGACAAACAAGATACCCCTATATGCGTGGACAAACAAGATACCCCTATATGTGTGGACAGACATGATACCCCTATATGCGTGGACAAACAAGATACCCCTATATGCGTGGACAAACAAGATACCCCTATATGTGTGGACAAACATGATACTCCTATATGTGTGGACAAACAAGATACCTTATATGTGTGGACAAACAAGATACCTTATATGTGTGGACAAACAAGATACCCCTATATGTGTGGACAAACATGATACTCCTATATGTGTGGACAAACAAGATACCTTATATGTGTGGACAAACAAGATACCTTATATGTGTGGACAAACAAGATACCCCTATATGTGTGGACAGACATGATACCCCTATATGTGTGGACAGACATTATACCCCTATATGCATGGACAAACAAGATACCCCTATATTTGTGGACAAAGAAGATACCTTATATGTGGGGACAAACAAGATACCCCAATATGCATGGACAAACAAGATAGCCCTATATGCATGGACAAACAAGATAGCCCTATATGTGTGGACAGGGCTCAAATTCTAAAGCCACACCCGGTTTTTCAGTGATGATCTATAAACATGTACTAAACGTTACCTTATAACTGAACACTGGAGTATTATTTATGGGAGTGGCCATCATGGATATCAAGAATCACTTTTTATCCTTTTGTTCCCCAAGAATCAGTAAATTAGAAGTTATTTAGGGTATAATATCTTTCCAGATTGTAGTTGACTATTTAAACATGGACTATGCTTCTAATGAGAAGCAAAAAGCAAGAAAACTAGTGGGAAAAAACACTGAGATAATCGCACAGCTGCAGAATTAATCCCAATTAATTAGCAGAGAGTAATATGGGTGTGGTCAGGGGCGGCGCATGAAGGAAATGAAGGGTTCCGCAGTACAACTTCCTCACCTGGCCCAGCTCGAGCACCTTCTCCTGCAGCTTGGCCTCGTAGAACTGCGTCATGTCCTCCAGGGCACGCAGACGTTCGTCCTCCAGATCATGAAGCTTCTCCTCATAGCTCTCCTGCATCCTCTGCAACTTCAGCTGCAGCTCCTCGTGCTTCTCGTACTCCAGCATCAGCTTTTGGTTGTTGGTGGATTCTGAGAGCAAATTCATCTCCAATCGCATACTTTTATAGTGAACAAAGTCTTAAAATACAGCGTGCTGTCGCTTATTATTAATATCAGGCTAGCGTAGCTGAAAAGTGGACGGGGCCATCGGTAGCCATGGCAGTTTGGCTTTTTTTTAAAGGCTGATGTACACAAATGTAAACTGAATGTCTTTGTTGTGCAAAGTGAAACTTTTGAGAGTGGACGATTTCTGTAGAGGCTGCTACAGAATGATGTGACTACCGGTCATTTCTGTTTGAGGTTCTTTTAAAACTTTATGACCCCACACGCTTCGGATCTTTAGTTAGCTGTACTCAAAACGCTTTTTTTTTTTCCTATCAGAAAGGGTTTTCAAGTCAAGAGCCCTTAATAATCCAATGAAGTATTAATTAAAGAGAACCCTTTAAGATGAACCCTTGAAGAACCCTTTTTTCTAAGCGTGTAAGTATAAACTGGGTAAGTGGGTAAATATAACTGGGTATTTTCCCTGGGGAATATATTTGACGTTGCATGCATGTGACATTTCATTGTCAGGCATCATTTCATGATAGGGAATTATTCTGTTGCTGGGTTCTACATAGAATCTTTAAGGGTTCCCTTAGAGGGACAACCAAAAGAATCCTTATGGGATGTACAAACATTCAACTAGTATGGATTAGTATAATATTGTTTGTGTCATTTTCATAAATCTAAGGAAAATCAAAAATTCCAGCAGAATTGAAGCAGACGTTTCAGGTTTGTATTGTGAAATATAAAACCTAACCCTAACCCTAACCTAGATGACCCGGGGTGAGTGTATTTACCCAGATCGTGTTGCTCTTTAGCGTGTTTCTCTATGATGTCCTTTAGCGCCTCCTTGTGTGTGACCTCCTGCTTCTCTTTCTCGGATTTAAACTCCTGTAGTGTGAGATACAACATATACAACTCGATTTTGTTTATTTTCCATAATTTACTTTTTTTTTCAATATATTAAAACCAGACAAATGTTCAAATCTAAACTCATTATCAATATCAAGATTAATGTTGGACATGCTAAATATTGTTATTTAACAAAGAAAATCGTTGATATGGTGACATTTTCTGTAAGAAAATGTTTATGTAACGTTTATGGAAGGAGCCTCCAGTGTCAGTATCAGTAAAGCTGTTACACCCCTCCCTCCCGGACTTGCTAATCTGTTTTGCTAATCAGGAAGCTCTGACCAGGTTTTGGGTTGTAAGCGACTCTATCTGCTGGATGAACTTCTCTGTGAGCTCCTTGATCTTCTCGTTGTAGTTCATGTCCTTAAGACGCAGCTGGTATTCGTTCTCCGTTTGCAGCTCTTCCACCCGCATCTTAAGTTCCAGCATGATTTGGTTCTGGACGGTAACAGAATAAATGAGTTAACTCGATGTCATATTACAAATTCTGGAGGATAATGATATTTAAAATGAGATAGTTGAACTTTATAGTCGTGTTCTTAGAGTTCAGATCTCCTGGAAAAGCGAAACTGAAACCAAAACGCACTGCACATCATCTGTAATCACGTTCAAGTACAAACACTGATTAAAGATAATGAGACGTGTAAAGAGGGCATGTGTACGAGTGTGTTCATAAAGTAAAATGGTAAAATTATATCAAAAAAATGTTACTGCAGTATTGAGGAATGCTTCCACACGTTTAATACCTGCCCTTCAGTTGTAATAATTTGTTTTGGACGGTTATTAAGTTAAATAAAACATCAGCACATTTGATTTATGAGAATATATTGCTCATGTTTATACCTTTTCCTCTAGATCAGGCTTGGTGATGAGGATCTCCTCTGCGTAGCTTATTTCTTTGTCCCTCTTCAGCCCGCGTCCTTCCTGCTCAATGATTTTCCAGATGAAGAGACAGCTGTCTTCTGAAGTGGTCAGCAGGTACTGATCATCGAACGTGATCGCCATCTGTGGAGGTGAGGAAGGAACATACATTTTCACCACACTAGGGCTGGATGAGTATGAATTAATGTTTCTTTGAAGTTTTATCCCATTTTCTTATCTAATGTAGTCATTCTGGGAAATGTGCCTCCGACGCCAAAATCTTTTCAAACTGTTGCTCATGCACTATCACAGAATGAGAGAGCACTAACTCACAGGGAGTTGCATGGCGGACACGCTACATAATCAAAGCCTAAGAAGAAATGGATTAAAAAAAGAACAGCATGTGTAATTGCTGGTATGGGGAAGTTTTCCGTAAGGAGATGTTTATTTAATATTTAAGAAAGGAGTCTCCAGTTCCAGTGCTTTGTTACAGTCTCTCTCTATATAAAATGTCATTAACAGTAAATCTATTTCCGTTTTCTTTATCTAAACATATCATCACAGTGCTACACTACACACATACTTTGGTGATGGGACCAGAATGGGCCTGGTACTCTTTCCAGTCTTTTTGCATGAGTAAAGGGTACTTGATGGCCCTTATGGTGCCACTGGAGGTCCCGGTGAAGAGTGCTCGGCCTGAGCGAGTCATGACAACAGCTGTGTAGATAACATCCTCGGAGGCCACTTCCCTCAGGACCTAAATACAAAAAATACAAATACAAGCAACCTTTATTCATATATAGACGATAGAAATACATACAGTGGAAGAAAATATGGCGAAAACGAGACAATAAAGAGGCTACAAGCCCAGAGACAGATCGATTTCTGGGTCGTTTGTTTAATTGTTTATTTGTTCGTTTGCAATTGTGAGATACGTTTGATGGAAAACAACAATTTTCGTTCTTTTTTCTTTGCTGAATAAGCTAAAACTACAATCATCTCTCTCTTTTCGTATTCGAGCCGTGTCATCGCCAAAATACTGTTCTTTATTCATTTGCTTAAATCATAAGGAAAAAATTCCATTCCTATGCACTGGATTCTGCCAACATTTCTACTACCGTCCATTCATCCATCTATCCATCCATTTTCCTTACCGCTTATCTTACACACGGACGCAGAGGAGCCTGTGGGGGATACCCTTGACGCCCAGGGCACAATCACACACACACACGACAGACAATATGCCTACAACTCATATCTTAGTACTGGGGAGGAAACAGGATTACCTGGATGAAGTCCCTGAAGCACAGGGAGAACATGCAAAAACTCCAGGAGGGATTCAAAATCCCAAACCTGGAGGTGTGAAGCAAATGTGCTAACCACTAAGTCACCGTACCCTCCATTTCTACTTCTGTATAATGTATTTTAATATGTAGACTTAGTTTTGCAGATAAAATTGCACAAGACGCACTTGGAGTATATGCCACGCCCCCTTTTAAAAATAGAAATAACAAATTAAAAAACAAAACTGTCACTTCTTGTTGTGCATTTAATTATTGAATGCACAACATTCAATAATTTTTATTATTAAATATTAAATTATTAAATAATTATTAATTATATAGATAGCTACAACGTAAATTGTAGTTTCGCCTTTCTGTTCAAGCGCTTTAAAAAAAAAAAAAAAAACAGTTTTCCGGACTTGCCTGGCAGTCCTGTATCTCCTTCAGCGTGCAGTCGTTGCCCACAGCGAGGATGCTCCGGGTGTCGAGTGAGAGCGCCACGCCGGTGTAACTGCACGACTTCAACACGCTCTCGGACTCACGCTGGCCGCTCAGGGCGTTCCACTCGTACACCGCTCCGTCCATCCCACATGACACCAGACGACTGTCATCAGTGCTCCACACCACCGAACGCACCTGCTGGGCCAGAGCTGGGGTCATCATTATCTTACACAGTACACACATACACATTCATGGATTTATTATTTATTTATTATTATTATGATATCACATATAATTACATAAAAATGCTTTACATAAAAATGCTTTTATTGACTATTTTTTATTCAGGTACATTTGTTTTCCATGGAAATTATTTTGCATGTGAGCGTAAATACTTATTTGACATTTTTACGCATTTTTAATGTACGTAATATTAACTGCAATGTGTTTTTAATTTTTGATTATCATACTGATATGAAATTACATTTCTGTATTTTTCCATGTTATTATTTTATAATACACACAATAATAAGAGATAGTCTTACTTAAATTGTTGTATATTCATACAGTGAATAATATTTTTATTTGTATTTTTAGTTCGTTATTGATTTGGTTTTATTTATCTATCTATCTATCTATCAGGAATCTTGTCCGCTTATTAGCCCATGTTATCCAAAAGATTTCTGTAAGTACTTTTACATTATAAACATGTAAAAATATGGCTTGAAAATTATCTTATAGTATCCTATTAGCTAACTTAGTCAGTGCTATCAGTAAAGGTTATGAAGATTTATAAATATAATTTAAATTCACTCAGATGTTCTGTCAGGTTAGCTCATGTAAGCTCACTGGTTTAAAAAAAAAAAACAACAACAACCTTGTTGTACATGTGCAATATGACATCCTTCTTCCAACTTACGTTCTACTTCCGTATATAAACAGGAAGCCACGGCCACTTCTCCATCTATGCCCTTCAAGACCACACCCTCTCATTTCCATATACATATGAAACACACTTTACATGCTGACGGTGGAAACTCGAGTTGCACTGACCTTGCCGCTGTGACCTTTCAGATTCAGGATGTTGTCGAAGGTCGTGGAGGAGTAGAGATGAATCACGTTACCGTTGACAGCGGCGAACATGTGACCCCCATGGCTGAACACACACTGAGGACACACAAAGCGTTATTTCCCACACTACTGTATTTCTTCAGAATTGTGTCATTCATGTGTGCAAAACAACACATCCTTTCCTTTTCTTTTTTTTTTTTTTTAAATTAATGAATATGTAATTTGGGGTGTTTCTATACAGGCGTGTAAAATAGGCAGATTCAATACAAATATATTCATTTTTTTCCACATGCAGCTTGAAAGTCACTTCAGGACCAACTGTATGTAAATTAGCATGACTGAAGGGCAGGTATTAAGTTTGTTCGAGCCCGTCTGAAGACAAAATTTCATAATTCTTCGAAGCTTCGTAAAATTGAAGTACTTCTCAGTATCTTACAATTCAAACCACTGCATTCGGACAGGGATTCATTTTACATCGTATGCTCAGCACATGCACGACAAGTGTTTTGTCGTGGCAGGTCGGTGGGGACGCACCTCTCGGCAACTGCGCACGGTGAACTCCTTGAAGGTGCGGATGTCATCGATGAGCAGGTTCATGAGGCGGAGCTTGTCGGAGAAGCCCGCCAGGATGAAGAGGCCAGACGGGTGCAAGGCCACGCTGTATGACTCCTCCTGGAACTCCTTATACAGCTCCAAAACACTGAGGTAAAAAAAACAAACGAAAGAACTACTACACTGTCATTCAGTCCCAAAACATCCACAGCTCTGTGAAACAGCTGGTAATGTAACAATGATGATGATGATGATGACGATGGTATATACTAGTGGTCACCAACTGTGTTCCTGGAGATCTACCTTCCTGAAGACACAAGCAGAAGGTCTTACCCAGTCTCGTAATTCCAGATGCGTATGGAGTGGTCCACGGAGCAGGTGGCGATGAGCGGTTTGCGGATGCAGACGGACAGACCGGTGATGACCCCCGAGTGAAAAGAGTGGGACAGAAACTCAAAGTGCGCTTGCATGCCCTGATAACAAACACAGTGTATGAAGAAACACTCCACCCATGTGACACAAAGCGTCATCATCTACACATTGTGTTCCTATGGTACCTTGCTGATCTCAGCCGAGGCGAGTGCGATCAGGTAAATTTGGCCTCGGTCAGTGCTGGTGGCCAGAGTCTCCTCTGATGGGCTGATACACATCGTGGTGATCTCCTGCTGCTCTGCCTGACTTGGCTCATTGCTGCACGGGTCCGGAGGTATCTGAAATATCATTAAAAACCAAACAGTTACAAAGAGTTTCGAAAGGTGCTGTCGCTTAGGAAAGAATAACCGCATCCACACCAACCCTTTCTGGAGAAGACGGGACACCCCTGGCATAGATGAGTTGTCTTTAATATGTTATCCTTTGCCGCGCCATTTTTCAGGTCTAACCAGGAGCAGTGGAACAGAATCAAGTGGACAGTGGAGGACTTGCAATACAAGCTCTAGACCAATGGACGTCCTGGGCAAAGGAATGTCTGGACTGAATCTTAGCACAAACACAGTTGGAAGGATGTGATCTCTCGGACTAAACCTGGCTGGACGCTCATTGGGAACTGAATTTAATAAAAGTGTACATCAACTTCAGCAGCAGCGAACAGGAGTTAATGATAACATCCACATGCTAACATTCTCCTGGCCTGTGCTACACAGGGTTAAATCTACCTCCGTGTCTCAAGCACAAGAAGCCGACCCCGCAACTGGACATACAGAGTGTACACTGCAGGACCACCACAGACCAGATAGTACTTTGGGGATGTAGATTTAGAGAGTCTGTGCTCACCCTTATTTCCCTGATTTGTCTGTAGCCGTCCTTCTCCTCAGTTTTCTCAAACAGGCACACAGTTCCTGGACCTGCTGAACATGCAAAGCCTTTAGAATAAGCCTTGATGGCGGTCACTCGTGGCATCAAGACTGGAGCTGATGGAGTCTCATCTTCCATTTGTCTGTGGGGAAATGAAAGCCCAGTTGAAATGATGTTGTAATGAACTACACCCACTCACTACTCACTATCTCCTGGAATATCCTTGCCTGAGATCTAAGTAAGGTTGTGTTTCAGCATCCTCGACCTTCAGTGGTTCAGAGCTTCTCCCTGTCTTCATTCCTACCACTTTGCCTTCTAAACATCTTACGCACTTTCGGAAATACACACTTTGGATTAAAACTTTACACTTGCAGAATATTGCACCTTCACTGAAATAGACTGCCTGGCAAAGGGAAATACAAACTACTTCAGGATAACAAAAGCCAAACCAGCCATCTTGAATCTCTACCCCTTATTCTCCTGTTCAGCTATCTTGTTGGCCACGCTCATCTCCCAACGCAGGTCTCCCGACTCAAACACCAGCAGTCGTCCTGTCTCTGTTCCAGCGATGATGCGCTCCTCAGACATCCATGAGTGAGACAGGATGTTCTGTGTCTCCAACTTTGCAGAGTTGGTCTGTTTCAGTGTGCCGTCGACGTACCGGAAAAGTTTGAACATGCCACTCCCGCTCACACAGACCTGTGTATTGTCCTGCGGGTTAAAGCTGACCTGGAGAAGTGGGGAAAGAAAATCATCTGTACAAATGTTTTCACGTTTCAGCTGATCAAATGCTAATATTTGTATTTCACACTTGCGCTTTAAAAAATTTTTTATACAGATATAAAGCAATTTAAAGCACAGAGTTTGCTATATTTAGTCCAATGTAATAACTGTTTTTGAAACTGGGTAAGGTTTAGGTAACCCATTTCCAATTCCCCTGGCACAGAAGCCATGCTTCTTTCATCAGGACTGAGGGCATGCCACCATTATACTACTGAGATTGAGAGGACCAGAGGCCACGACTAGTTCACCATGACTGACAAGCATAAAGGCCACACCTACTTCATTGAAACTGAAGATACAGAGGCTACACCTCTTTTATCATGGCTGACAGGCACAGATGTCACATGACTCACCAAATCTGTGGTCTATCAGATTCTAAAGCACAAGGCACACTTAAAGGGAAAAATGCCAAAATTGTGGTTCAGAAGAAGTGTAAAGGAAGCCATTTTTGTGCATCTGGTATGAACCATCCCTGAAAATGTGGGGTAAATCTGATACACCACATTTGAAAGTAATTACATGACATGAATCATAAAGTGTTTAAACATCAGAGAACTTTCAGCAGAACTGATAAAGAAGCTCGGATAAGCAGCATAACGTCTTCAGAATTCGACTCAGACTGACTTTTGTCTTCTGGACATTCTAAAATTTTTACCTGATAAACAGGGCCGGAATTTGTGCTCTTCACCGTAGCAATGACCTTATTCTTCTCCCACAGCCAGTAGATGAGGGTCCACTCAGGTCCTCCACCCTGGCCCAGCAGGTACTTAGAGTCGGGAGAGAATGCCATACAGACAAATTCCGGCACGCTGACGTCGCCGCCCGTCAACACCTTCCTCTTACGGCTCTGTTCGTGCTGCAGATCGTAGACAGTGATGGTGCCTCTCTCACCACGCTCTGACACGGCCAGATAGCGCCAGTTGGGGCTGATGGCAAGCGCCTGCATGCCCTGGGTCTTCTCCGTACCTGTAGGGCAACATATGCAGGCAAAAAAACAACCCTTAACATACAATTCCATATTGGAAATTTGGGTCACATCCAGGGATAAAAGTGAGATACTATACTGCACTATAACTTTTATTTACTTCATTTATGATCTGGATAATATGAAATCAATGTTGATATTCATATTGTGATATATGAACGTTATGATACCTTTTTTCTGATAATTGCTGATATTTTCAAGCATCACTGCTTCTATAAGTATATAATGGTTACAGGAGTGAGTGAATATTAACGCATAATTTTTCTACCAGCTTCATTTTCTCTCCTATTCCTCATTAAATGCATAAATATTTCTCAAAATTTTGTCTAAAACATCTCTGAATGTATTTTATCATCATGGTGTTCCATTGACACTTTGTTAGCAAACAGCAAAAGTGAGTACCGACACCTAAGAAGGGGTTTCAGTGGCCAGTTCCTTGATTTTATGATGTTAAGCAATAATATGTAACTAAAATGCAACTTTATATTTTTCAGTCAGCATTTTTTGCACAAACTTTTCTCCCATCTTTAGCGGCGCTATAAAAAGCACATTCTTTTACCTAAAACGTCACGTAGAACCTAATGAATGATTCTACTACTGTTTATGGGGAGGCGTTACACCCATAAATATGTTCTAATATGTTATTGTTTCTATAGCAACAGCTTGTTCACACCAAGGATGTGTACAAGGAGTGCTCCACTATTGCTATGATGAGTTTTCGGTCATTTGTTTAACATTCATGAAGGAGTCTCCAGTGTCAGCGCTTTGTAACAGTGAGAGGTGAAGGTGAACTTTAAGTTTCTGTCTTATGAACTTGAGGACAGAGAATAAAGAGTAGCTGGTGAAGGAACGACTGTTTGTAGCTGCTATAGCGTAAGTGGTATAAGAAGAATAAAACACATGGGGACGTGCTATAGTGACAGTAACCCGAGTGTTTCAGCACAGAGGTTGTTTTATTCATCGTTTACCGCACACACTCACCTGCAATGAACCTGTAGCACCTCTGGTGAAGGTTGTAGCGCGCGCAGTTGTTCCCGCACGGAAAAACAACCGTTTGCTCATCAAGAAAGTGCAAATTATTTCTCACTGTTGCGCGCACACCGAAAACGCGGTGCGGGTGTACCTGGACTTCAGCCATTATTCCTCCAGTTCACAAGCTCGATCAATCTTATAGCAATAGAGAGGAAGTCTTAAGTCATAGATGCGGTGCGTGTTGCGTTAATCCGTGCACCAGGCTAATTAGTTCATTAACTAAATTAACTACGATTGTATGTGCAAAGCTCGAGATGTTTTAACATCCAGCCACGGTTGACAGTAACCAGGGTTACGGCAAACTCTAACTCCAACCCTTCCTCCACCTTCCTAGGTAACCACACAATAGTATCACCAAGTGCTTGTTCTTAAAATAAAGTCAGAACGTGACTTTATTATTATTATTATTATTATTTAAAATTACGGAAATATTTTATTATAAAATGTTTAGTTATTTCGTTAACGCTTATCACCGGTGATAAAGGATCAATTTGACATGGCGTTAACCGGAACGTTTGTTCGAGATAAACAATGCGCTACCCGGACCTTTTTTTTTAATGCGCGTGCGCCAAGTCGTACAGCAAGCCACGACTGAGGAACGCACGTGAGAACCGAAAATAAACTTCATAAACATTTATTTTTATTTTTATTCAAGATGTCGGATGTAGAAGAGGAATCTCAGATGGGAGCGGAATCTGAAGAGGAGGATTCTGAGCTGTCAGATGGAGAGGTGAAGATTTATTTTTAAGCATATTTGTAGTTTTTGTGCGTCTTGCTAGCTTTAGGCTAAAAAAAAGAGGGGGATTTAGCTTTAGTTAAAGATAAAAACACACTTTGTCTTATTATATTATAGCATGTCAGAATTATTCTTCTACTCTGCATTTTTAATAAATTGTGATTTTTTGAAATTTTGTTTGACATTCTCCTTAAAATAGTCTTCACTTGTTTTTTTGCTACTTTATAAATGAGTGTTGTGTATAAACTTTAATATATGTGTGTGTGTGTGTGTGTGTGTGTGTGTGTGTGTGTGTGTGTATATGTATGTATGTATGTATGTATGTATGTATGTATGTGTGTGTGTATATATATATATATATATATATATATATATATATATATATATATATATATATATATAAAATGTGTGTGTATTAGACCCAATATGTTTAACATTATATTATTTGTCAGGATGAAATCCAACATTTTGGGAAATTCCCAAAGTTTGAATGTGGTTTTCATTTATTTTCACTCTAACTAGTTAATGTAGTTTATAAAGTTTAGAACACATGAATTGATAATTATATCAGGGGTATATGGCATGATGTGATTATGAAAGGTGCAGAGCTTAGTTTAAGATAATGCGGCTTGATGTGACTACAGTGCTCATTTCTGCTCACTTTTTTATTTTTATCTCCAAGCTTCAAGAAGCTTTCTCCAAAGGGCTCCTCAAACCTGGCATGAACATTCCTTTAGAAGAACCTAAAAAAGCACAGAATGACGTGGTGAGTTTATAAAGATGTTCAGATGTGACAAATCAGAAAAATCAGTGCTGTAGTTTTATAAGCACGTTCTCGTTTCATCAGGAGGGTTTGAAGAAATGCCTGGCGGAGTTTAAGAGGAATATGGCCTGGGTGGAGAGGCTGGACCTTACTACTCCGCCCGCAGCGAACGTCGTGGATAAAGTGGCGGGCAGGGCGGAGCCAAGCCAGGATGGAGACGAGATCAACGCAGATGACGACTTTCAAAGGGAGATGTACTTGTGAGTGTTTTGATTTCCAAAGTTTGTGGGTTCTCGAAAATCCTCGGAGCTCCTCCAAATATTGTGGCGTTTGCTTGATTTTGAGTTCATGTCTGCCATCGCAGTATCACGAAATCCTGGAGGGACACTTTTTTACACAATGTCACACACTTTCTCTAATCCGTTATCCTCTTCATTGCTGTGCTCCAGTTATCGACAGGCCCAGGCGAGTGTCCTCAAAGCACTGCCCAAGTTAAAGAAGTTACAGATTCCCACCAAACGGCCGGAGGATTACTTTGCGGAGATGGCCAAATCTGATCAGCACATGCAGAAGGTGTGTGTGTGGGGGGGGCTGGGGGGGGGGGGGGGGGGGGCTGGGTGGCTGGGTGTGTCTCACTTCAATAAGAAATATAAAAATCCGACAGCACATTGAGCAATGTTGGTACATTGTTGTTAAAGTTTATGGTGAATCCTTCGTGTGTGTGTGTGTGTGTGTGTGTGTGTAGATCAGGAAGAAGCTGATCCAGAAGCAGATGGCGATGGAGAAATCAGAGAAAGCCAAGAAGCTGAGAGAACAGAGGAAGTACGGCAAGCAGGTGATCATTTACCTCAAACCCAACCCCTCTCTCTCTCTCTCTCTCTCTCTCTCTCTCTCTCTCTCTCTCTCTCTCTCTCTGTGTGTGTGTATATATATTTATGCTCTTTTTTAAATTCATTTGAATTGTATTTGTTTACTTTTTTTTTTTTTACTTTGTCACATCCTTGTTTTATTTTACTCTCCAGGTCCAGGTGGAGGTTCTGCAGAAGAGGCAGAAGGAGAAGAAGTCCATGATGACGGCGGTAAAGAAATATCAGAAAGGTTACGTCTCTTTCTTTTTCACTGATTATTATTTTTTTTTTTTTCAACTTATTTTTGTTTTGTTTTTTGTTAGCCGTACAATGATGGATTGTTGATGTTTATCAGGTATGACTGATAAACTGGATTTCCTGGAAGGAGATGCCGTGGGGAAGAAAGCAGAAGGAGCACCGTCCAAACCACACGTCAACAAGAAAGGGTGAGGATGCAGCAGGGCTGGGTGATACTGTACCGTATGACCGTATATCTCAATATCATGATACCCATGATATGTGACATGATCTTTTTATCACAGTTGCTTATAATGACATGCTCTGATTGGACACATCTTTTCTAGACATTGAATAAAAGTATAATCAGTCTTTTTTTTTTTTTTTTCCAGTTTTTTTTTAGTACAGCTCTACAATTATGATCCATATCATTTGTGTTGTATAAAAGTGACGTGATGTGATATTTTAAAAAATATTTTTTAACCCTTGTACTCTGATCTTGATTCAGTTTTCAGTCGACTCATAATTTCACTTTGAAGTTCTGTTAACTTCAGGTGTGTTTAGTTTCGTGCTAGAGACTAAAGTACCTGATATTTGTGTGTGTGTGTGTTAGTAATAGCAATGGTCTGTATCTACAAATTTAAGTTAAAAGTGTTCATCGTTAACGTCGTATCGTCTTCGTTTCTGCTACAATTTAACTTTTAAACTTTTATAGGCGGGCGCTAAAGAGTAAATTGTCTATGTTTGGTTTAGTTTTTTGTTTTTTCTCCAGGCCTGTTTCTTTAACACTAAATGAAACCCCACTCTCTGTTTTTAGCCCTAATTCTAAGAGGAAGTACAAGGACTCGAAGTTTGGGTTCGGTGGTAGAAAGAAAGGCTCAAAGTGGAACACGAAAGAGAGCCACAACGACGTGTCAGGATTCCGGGCCAAAATCGCTCACGGAAAAGCGGGCAAGAAGTTCAGCAAAGGAGGGAAGAAGAACGTAAGACGCTTCTTCAGATATTTATGTTTTGGACTAAAAATGCAGTTATTTTACGTTTAATACGCCAAATTGATGTTTAATGCTTGGGAAGAAAAGAAAAGGAAATTCTAAGTGTGTACAGTCACGTTCATTTGCATAAAAGACACGCCCCCAAATCCCATATATGGTGAACAACTTCCCTTTTGAAAAGCCCAGTATCCTGGTCATGACTCTGAGCAGGACAAAAGGTCAAACCAGATAAACTTCACAGACAACTAAGTCGAAATAATGTTGTACAAATTAGAGTAAAACAAAAATGGTTTTATTTGGTACTTTTACAAGTAAAATAAATGCAAAATAATGTTTATGGCTACATATGAAGCCCCAGTTATATTTATAAAAACCTGCGAAGGCGTGAAATCCTTCATTGCTGTCGTCCTTTCTGTGGCTGTATTTGGAAATGTGGCGTATTGCAGCATGAGTGATTTGTTAATGCATATAAGATGTGTGTGTGTGTAAGACATGTGTGATATGCACCAAAGTCAGTAATGACTCTTTAGTTATGCTGATATGACTGTCAGTAAGGTGAAATGAGAGCTTTTTTACACTTTTCTACCACTAGGGTTTTCCCACCACAAATGTGAACATTTTTGCTAAATATTATCACTTCAGTAACATTATGTTTACTTTTTATAAGATGCATTAACTTAATGGCCCCCCCCAATATTTGTTGACAGAAGCGTCCAGGAAAAGAAGCACGGCGTAAGATGAAGTCGCGGAAGTGAGACGTGATCGTGGTTAACATCTTTAACATGGAGATCTGACTGGACTTGCATGGACTTCAGTGGACCTCCATGTTGGCACGAGTTACTCCACACACAGACACACACACGGTGGAAGCTTGGTGTAGGGTGTGTGTTTTGTTTTTGTTTTTGAGGAGGAGGAGGACTTTAAAGAGATTCTTACTCTCTCAAATATATTTTTAATGTTTTATTTCCTTCATAATTTGTGAATGATGTGCAGACTGGATCAATGTGTCATTATGTTGGCTTATTATTTTTCTATCCAGGATTTTTGTAATGCCATATTGTTCCAAGTGCCACAGTTTGCGTGGATTTCCTGTGACTTTTCAACGAACATGGAGGCTCTGTGACGAATCAGAACCGAGGACTCTGAATCTGTGTCATAGTGTTATCTGTGACCGTAGGAAGTGTTTCTCTGGTGACTAATGACAGGCACAAGGAATAAAAAAAAAAAAATTTTAAATGGAGTCCCATCTTCTCTAATTGATTTCATAATTCAGCTCACTAATAAGAAACGATTCTTTTTGTCACCCAAATGAATCATTGCTTCCCCCCTACCAACCCCTCCTCCCAAACCAATATCACAACCTGTAATTATTATTTTTATTCCGTCTAACTAGCTGAAATTGTTTCATTATGTCTTACTTTATAATTAGCAAAATAAATGTTAAAACAATTCATATATGCGAGATGACTCTTCAGTGAACGTTAAGAGCGGTCTCGCCTATACGTAAGTGGGGTTTTTCTTTTCCTACTTTGCTCCTCTTTTTTTGTCGTATTTGTAGGCATTACTCACCAAGTGTAATTCGTCAAAATGTTTCCATGGAAATGTCTTTTTTTTTTTTTTTTTTTTTTTTTTTTTTTCCTTTGTTAGTGTGAATCATCCGATGTGCGTTCGACTCGGGTAGGATTCGTTTGACTATTTTTATAAAATGTTATGCAAATAATTTTAAGATTTAATGGAACAATTTCATCTATAAGAAGAAAAGTCACAAGTGAAAATATTGTAAACTTTTGTATATTAAAAAGTCAAACATCATGTCAAGAAGCACAATGAAATTTATTTTTCATAAACTCAGACTTTTAATATTACAGAGACAATATTTAAAGTAAATCCATCAACAGATTCTCCAGAAAACTTTCAGCTCAAAATATTAACATGTAAATGGCAAAAAAAAGAGGAACAATGAACAGAACATTTTAGGAACGGTGTAGGAATAAAACCTGTATAATTTTATACATACAATAATGCACCAGTCCTCGCTTCTAATGAATTTGCATAAAATAATGAATATTGATTCGTCAGGTTCAGGAGTGAAAGCAAGGTAAAGGAGTCCTTGATTTTTATTTATTTTTTCGTTCATGGAAAAGCGCCCTCTGCAGGTCTGGATGCTTGTCTCTGGCTGCCTTCAATTCCTCCTGAGTTAGAAAAAAAGACAACAAATTTAGTGCATTTAATATATCAAATAAAAGTACAGCTTCAAAACCTTCACTATGCAAAAGCAACTTGTGTGTATTTTTTTTTTGTAAAACACTCAATTTGACGGGAAATATTCCACACACATACACTACGTGGACACATTTATTCATTTAAGAAGATGCTTTTATCCAACCGACTCTCTGATGGGGCTGGGATTCAACCCCACAGCCTTCGGGTTAATAACTAACTGCCCCAAATTCACCATAATTACTCTTCTGAATGAAAAACCCACAGCATGTTATTATAAGGTAAATACTATATTATTTATTTAGTTATTTATTGCAAATATAATCAGAGATGGCTGGCAAAGTCGCTGTTTTTGTGGCACTAAAGTTGTAAACATCAAGTTAAGAAAATAATCTGAAATTAGACATCGTTCTCCACACCAAAAATATATTTCCTTATGTCACGTATGTCAAAGTAAAGTGAGGAAGTGAAAGCTATCTTCAGTAGTGCGCCCTCTGCTGGCTTCCCATTTCACAACGGGGGAAAAAACTGAAATGCTACCGGACCGGAATCACTGAATAACTAACAAACGCATACTTGCTTCTAAATTAAATGATGAGCTCTGAATAAATCACTATCGACCATCGTTATAGAATAACAGCATATTTACGAAGGTTAATAATCTCAGGTGGGGTCCTTTGACCCGCTAATCACTCGTACCCAAGTTATGCCTTTGTCGTAGAGGAGACACATCGGCTGCGTCACCTCTCTCGTTGATGTAATGTTGGTAGCGATCAGGTTCCGGATGAAAGAGATACGGCGTGTAGAAGAAAGCAGGACCTTCCTAAAATAAATAAATGAACAAATATCGAGTTGTGGTACTCATTTTCTTATCCACAGCATCCCTGTGCATCACAGAGTCTGTATTTGACTGTTTATAGCTGCTATAACGTAAGCGCTGACGTGTCATTCTTTAATACATAAAAATGCGTTTTTTTCCACAAACTACACGCTCTACACGTATTTAAGTCGATCTGGGAAATGATTTTTAGTAGGTTTCGTCCTCACCGGTCTGGACTCCATCAGTGCAGCCTGGGGAACGTAGGGAAACCCGACGGGTCCGAGTGGAGGTGCGCCGAAGCTGAACAGGAACGCTGGATGTGTGTAGGCGTTGGCGTAGTGGGCGTGCAGGTGGAAGGGCATCGCCATGGCTAGATTATTCGAGTTCACTGTGTTCAGGGGTATTTCTGATACAAAGCAGTCCAATGGCAAATGCCCTGGAAAATACATAATACAGAGATTCTGAAACCAATAAGTATATAAACAAACTGCAGCTAGCAGATACATCCAAACTGTAATTTATATTCACGTTAACATCCAGTTTAGATGTTTATGTATTTATCACCAGTGAACCTACAGAACCTTACAGAATTACTGGCACACATCATAAACATTTTCAAAACATTTCACTCCAAAAAACAACAACAGGGAAAATAAAAACTTTTGCGCTTAAATTATCCTCATGTAATAAAATTACTATTTTGAAAGGGTGCCAATAATATAAAACTAGTGAAACCTTTTATAGTATCTCTATACCTTTAAGCTCATATCACTATATAAATCTCTTTATATAAAATCCATATTTTGTGTACATTTTTTTCTCAATATTTCTTCCACATTTTGTGTAAATTAGTTAAAAAGCATTTTCCTTTTTAACTAAGAATATTTTTTACTTCCACCCTCAGGCTTGATCCCATATATTAATATTTTTATATTTTTAATAATAAATTTGGATTTTATTAAACTTTAATTAGCAAGGTTTTTTTTCTTATCCCCGATACTGCTCTGTAGAAAAAAATATATATTTCATGGATCTACTCAAAAAAATGAGACATTATTTCAAGAAATATTACTGATTAAATATTATTGAACATGTGTGAATTCTGACGATTTAACAAATTAATTTATTTAATTTGTTGTTATTATTTATTATTATTATTTATATAATAATAATTTATATATTTATAGAATAATTTATATATTATTTAAATAATAATGTATAAAAAAATCACAAAAGAAAAATGAATGACATTTCTTAGGTTTAGATAAAGTTAATTTAAAAGGATTTATTTGTATTGATTCAGGAAATTATTCATTGAAACTTATTCCATTCCACAGTGACCACGCCGAATAAAAAAAAGCAAAACTCCAGAAAATCTGAAATTCTTTACGATTTTAACGTCACAATCACACTTTTCATGTTTTTTTAAAAGTATTTTAATGCTCCTGCTTTTGAAATATAATATTTTTTTAATCATGTATTTTTAAGGAATCATGTTTAAACAGGATTGCACTTATTATTCTTATTATTAATAATAATTTTAAACAAGATTAAGTTGTATAAAATATAAGTATTCATAAATACATGCACTTCTCGTAAACGTTTTTTTCTTTGACACTTTTTGTAAAAGAAAGCGTCGCTAGCAGGTCTCACTCAACTGACTAGCCTTTATGCTAGCTGTTTTTATAACACGCACGTGCGTTACACAACCATCTTCTAATCAATTATTATTAGCATTGTTATTTTTTAACTGGTTAGATTAGACCTTATTAGATATGTAATTTACTTCAGAATGTTCTTTACCTCTTAAAATCGCGTTATCTTGAGTTCCATTCCATTGGTCAGAGGAGTTTTGCGGGATCTCCGGACTTGTAGTCGGATCGCGCGCGCCGCTCGCCTCCGGTACCGCCACCTCGAACTCCGTGTACGTTTTGTCCTCCGTGTCCGTTCCACGCGCCGCGCTCTTTGTGACGCGCTCTGTGGCGCCGGATACCTCTGAGGAGGCACCGATCCCGTTTCCATTTTCACCGGCGGCGGCGGCGGCGCGTCTCTGGCGCTCCTGCGCGCGCTGACCCTTTCTGATCCCCTTCTGCCTCGCCATGATCCTCGTGCGCTCGGAGATGAGCGTGCACTTCCAGCAGCTGCACTGCGAGAACCGGCAGCGGCCTGCGTGACCCTTCAGAACCACTACGAAGCCGTGATTGCGGCATCGCGCGCACTTCGGGGTCCGCGAGACTCTCTGGCTCGAAACGGTTTCCATTTAAATGAATTATTTAATAAGCATGAAACAGTAGCGTTAATGGTGGATCGAATTTTTAAAGCGACCTAACAATCACTCAGTCAGGCGACGGTTAAGGAGATGTGACGTCAGAGCAAACAATGTAGCGTTTTTTTGTTGTTTTTTTTTGCGCGTGGGAATATTGAAATTCTGTAATTCCCGGGGGGGGGGGGGGGGGGGGGTCCAGCTCCATGGGGCCTCCAGCTCCATGGGGCCTCACAAATAAAAGTAATAAGACTTTATAGGCGAGTAAATAAACATACAACACTACAAGATTAAGAGATGTTTAACATGTTTATACACTCTGAAAAGGGTACCAAGGGTACTTTTTGTACCTTCACCCTACAGCCACAAGTCATTAGTGTCGCTAGTTTTGCCGCCTGTCAGAAAAATCGTAATTGTGAAGTGAACGGCACGATAATATCGAAATCACTACCCAGGAACTCGTATTTTTCAACGAATCCCTGACGATTTCGCACTGTAACGGTTCAGTTCTTTCAGTAGTTTCTTTCAGTAGGACAAAAACAAACGTCTTGTCGTTGATGATACAACCCCCCCCCCCCTCCCCCGAAAAGATTAAAGTTTTCTTGCAGTGCCCATTTTCCCATTTAAAACCACGTAAACACACAACACCGTGCTGTAGTTACGATCTGCAAATTTACGACCCCGCACAAACTTATGAAACTTTAAAGGCAGCTTTTGTAGCTTGTGGGCGTGCCCTGTCCTGCTTGTTTTTTTTCTTAGCTTCGATGAGAGATGTGTAGCCTACAGCCCACTACACGACTTGTACACACCCCTTCTGTTTAAAACGTATTTAAGTTTGATTTAGATGTTGAGTGCTTGGCTTCGTGGGAACCCTGTCCAGGGTGTACCCCGCCTTGTGCCCAATGCTCCCTGAGATAGGCTCCAGGTTTCCCCGTGACCCTGAAGGAAGGATAAGCGGTATAGAAGATGGATGGATAGATGGATGGTGCTTGGCTTCGTGCTAGCTTCGTGGACTGTACTAGCTACGTACAGTACACTCACCAAAAGCACAGATGATCTCTTCTACATCCTTCCATGCTTTATTCTTCTTTTTTATTTTTCTCTATACACATTTAATAAGACAAGTTATGTGCAAAATATAACCTTAAAATTTTATTCATACCAACAAGGCTTATCCAGCATGTTAGGTTTCACAGATATTCCTTTATTATCACAAAGCAAATCCTCGACAGTTTTCATGAAGGGACTAACATTTGCCAGACACCATACACTACGCCATACACATTTCAGGTCAAGTTTAAACTTATTTAAATAGTTGATTTTCGTAAAAATAACTAAATAAATAAAATAATAAATAAATAAATAAATAAATAAAAATGATTTTAAAAAATCCATTCAAACAACATGGGGTGTGCAAACTTTTGCACGTGACTGTACTTTCTGCATGGTTGATGCAAAGGGAAGGAGGAGTTGGCTGTTTATTTATTTAGTTATTTCTGAAGCCCAATTAGCTGAGCCTGGGACTTTGTCCACTGTAGTAAACCTTAACATTAAAGGGCAGTGATGTGTAAAGAATGAGAGTGTGGCATTTTCACTTGGAATAATAAACACTCCAGAGCACTGATAGGTGAGCAAATCCAGATGTATGATGTTCTGGCTGTGGAGCTCTCAGCTGCTCAGTGCTCTCCCCAACCCCCTGTTTACCCTGTAATCAAATCAGAGCTCAGAATTTACTGCCTTCATTTTAGTGACAAATTCATTTTCTTTATTTTTCCCAGCCAGATCCATGCTGCTTTGAAGTTCCAGGACAGATAAGACAGGACAGACTAGGGAAAAAACAACAGACAGGACAAAACAAAACAGAGTGGAAAGACTGACCAGGCAGATATAATGGCCATCACAGGATGAGGCAGACAGCTGAGGACAGACAAGACACAACAGGACAGAACAGAAGAACCTTCAGGAAAGAACAAACGGGTGACAAACAGGTCAGGACAAGACATGCAAGACAGATATAACAGGAAGTTATAGAGATTATAATGGAGAGTTTTGGACAGAGGACAAAACACACAGGATAGAACAGAGAGGACAGGATAGGACAAAACAGACAGGGTAGGACAGAGAGGACAGCACAGAGAGGACAGGTTAGGACAGAGGACAGGGTAGGACAGAGATGATAGAATAGAGAGGACAGGTTAGGACAGAGATAATAGAACAGAGATGACAGGACAGAGAGGACAGGTTAGGACAGAGGACAGGATAGAGAGAACAGGTTAGGACAGTGATGATAGGTTAGGACAGAGAGACTTTATAGGAGAGTAAATAAACATACAACACTGCAAGATTAAGATATAGCAAACATCTCCGTAACATGTTTATACACTCTGAAAAGGGTACCAGAGGTTAGGACAGAATGTAACAGACAGGAGAAATGGACAGGATAGGGCAGACACGATAAGAAAGAAGAGACAGCTCTGGACTAAACAGACAGGACAGAAGGAAACAGACTCCAGATCTACCCGATTAAATGAAATTAATTTACACCTGCTACTTATCTTTATATCAGTTTGCCAGTATTTATAATTGGTATACAATTAAAAAAAAAAAAAAAAGATTTTCATTTGAATTAGCCCATGTTATTTGTTATTTCATTCCAGTTGAAGATTAACTTTAGTTTTTGTTAACTTCAGATGCCAGATGAAGACAAGACTGCTTTAATAAACTGTACTATTTACAGTAGAGCTGTAAGAAATATTTGGTAATGTCCTTATGTGAAAATGTGAAATAAAGCACGACATGATCTTTAATTTGATCAGGAAAGTGTGGTTATCCCTGTCCACGCTGATAAATAACTACAGTGAAGTTGTGTACATCTCTACCTCATTTACAGTTTTACTGCAGGATTATATGTGGATTATAGAGAAATGTTCCCTGCAAACACTAACAGTAGAACCTCCTGTGAGCAGTAATCACACTCTACATTATTCATGGCTGCGACTCAAACAGACACACACATATAAATAGCGCACTATGTAGGGTGTATAAGCGGGGTTTATTTATACTTGCGTAGTGCGCTTAGTGAAGTGAGCACGGTACTGTTTGGGATTCGACCGTTTGGCGTTGAAATTTAGAATTTGTGCGAAACCACGCCCACGTGTGTAATCGTCACTGCTTCAAATTGGCAGAGAGAGAGAGAGAGAGTGAGAGAAAAAAAAAAAGGTGGAGGAGACGGAGGTCTATCCGGGATTTCTCCCTTTGTTTTGTGGATGAACGCTGTGAAAACGCGATGTGGACCATATTAGGACGAATAATATTTTTCCACTTGCTCACCGCGCAGCCTTATTTCGGAAAAGGTTCGTTTTCATGGCAACAGAAAAAAAAGAAATTATGATTTGTAAAACATGGATAAATAAATATATAAAAGATGGGATTTTTGGGGGGGCTTCTTGTAGTGCACGTGATGGTGAAAATAAATCTATTTCAACCATTTATATATATATATTTATACATTTATTATATATATATATATATATATATATATATATATATATATATATATATATATATATATATATAGCTGCGCGTTAAATTGCTAGTTTGAATCAGGGTCTGTGCACCTGACGTGATTTGACACTTCAGCGTTATTGTTCTCAGAATTTCTCCACGGAAATATTAAGCATACGCGTTAATGTTTTTATTCATTTTGAACAGATATCGTAACATGACATGACATTTTTATTAAGAAAACGATATCGCGTGCAGTGTGGCTTCACCGGGTTCCGTCGGAGCTCCTGAGGTAAATTGTGACCGTTAGCCTGCTAGCTAAAGCCGTTATGTAGTGGAATGGAGAAGGTCTCGCGCCGTAACTGCGCGCGTGCGCCGGCGTTCGCGTTTGAATACATAATTTAAAAAAAAAAAAAAACTACCCGGGTCGCCTTTTAATTCACTAATTAATTGATTGATTTTAAACAAATATATATATTGTTACGCGGTTTGTATTTGGGAATTGAGCAGGGTCCGAAACGGAGTGCGAGGACGGACAGTTTCAGTGCAAGAACAAGAGGTGCATCCCGACTATATGGAGATGCGACGACGACGACGACTGCTCCGACAACAGCGACGAGGAAGACTGTCGTAAGTATCGGAAAATCTTAGAATGACCCAATTAACCTTATTACGTCTCTACCCAGGACTATCCTGATTGCGTAGTACCTGTTAACCTCAGGCATGTTGTTCAGTTACTCGTTTTGAAGCGCATTATATTGTTAATTAGTTGATTAATTAACTGACAATCAGTCGCAGGAATCTGGGCGTGGCCTGGGAATGAGAACTGGTGTTTTGTAATTGTCACTTAATGTTGAAAAATAAATAAATACAGAAAATATAGTTTAGCAATTTCCATTTTATACTGCGTCACTCCTAAGTAAATATGTTCTATATAATTAAAAATTTTTTTTTGATGACTCATCCTGTAGTAGTCTTGTGTTCATCCAATAAAACTCTAGAACGAGTATATGTCCCGCTCCCAGGGGTGTGTCCAGCTCTTTGTAATATCATAACGCTCGACGACCTCAGCTCAGGCGCGTGTAACGCTGTAACTCGCAATAATGAAAGTGGACATGGGTTGGTGCGTTTTGACCTTTTAACACCACGACGTGAATCGAATTCGAAGTGTCGTTAAGCGTTACGTCTTTTTCGCTGTTCACGCCTCTTTTAAACCATCCATGTCATCGATTCGCTAATCGGACCGGACAGAGTAAACAAAACGACGAAACTTTAATGCAAAACATTTGAGGAAATCCTGTTGTTGTTGAAGTCGCATGAAGCAATCCCGTAATATTCCGTTTATTCATAAGAACATGATAGGGAATCCTGTACGAGATGTAAATTCCCGCTTTGATTTCCCCAACTAGGGGTCGGTTGATTTTTACAAACGGGACGGGTCACGAGACAAACTCGCAATCTTCTCTAAAATTGTTTCGTGTAATTATTATACACGTAAACACTAGAAACACTGAAGACATATTTTGCTGATATTTTTGAACCGTTGCTAGGCGTGACAGTCAGGCACGCCACGTTTAAATGAACAGCGTATGTGTTTTTTTTAGTTTTTTTTTTAGTGTCGAACAGACAGATTTCCCCGTTCGTCTACCTCCGCTAAACATGCTAGCGTTGTGTCTCAAATCGCGCTAAAATTTTGCACGATTCTAGAGCGTTATTGAGCACTAATGCTAACCAGGTTTCTTATCATAGTTGGTGTATTTAATTTTAAAAAGCTCTGAAGTCACTTTGAAACCTACCGAAAGCTTTATGTGTTCTCAATTTTCTAGGTTTGTAAACAGTTTTGAACGTGAGGTCGGGGTGTTCGATTTGAGACGCAGATCATTACCGCAGTCAAGACGATCGCGGTGGGATGTTTGAAGAGAAAACCTGTGATTATTTAGTTATTGTAAAATTTTCAGATGTTACAGTAGTTCTGTATTACACATCTGGGGGGGGGGGAGATTCATGTCCGTTTCGGATCGTTTGCCTAAAAAGTTTTGCCTAAAAAGTTTGAGAACGCTAAAATAAAATAGATTTATCCGGAGATAAAACGTTAGTTTTGTTTGGTTTCAGCCATTATTTAAAGCAAGGTTAAACATGCTGTCTCATTTAAATGGAGTTTCATCACGTTAATCGTCATGGTAATGGCTTTGGCATTCGCTTGGCACTCGTTTAGCTCGGCGCCAACTGTTTAGCTTCTTTTACATTCGACATTTCTGGGGTACGATTAAGATTTTATCACTCCTGGGTCACGTATGATTCACGTGATGAGTAGAGAGAGTATTTTCCTATGTGTTCTCTTTTTGTGTTGCACGTCTATCTCATTTTCCTCCTGCCCTCGGGGTAATTGTGAAGCGATAATCATGACAGGTGTCATTTTACACTTGGCCTCAGACGTCCTCTTCTTGCCTCTCTGGAGCACGCGGTCTACGTTTGTCTGGAACAAAAACAAACAAAAGAGCGGAAATCTTCCCAACTTAATCAGAACACTTCATTATGCTGAGATTATATATTTATTTTTTAAAAAATAATTCTGTCAGGATTAATTATAGTGCCTGGAGACCTCGTTCGTAACGTGTGTGAATTCTCTACGTCGCTATTTAAAGCTTCTGTTTGTCTTTTCCATGAAAAACACATCTAAAGCACTTTTTTATTTACTCTGAAAACATTTTAAAATATGTTCTGTAGAATCTTTTTCCATTCATATGGCAGACCCCTTATGCTCATGAATATTCATCAGATTACTAATAGCATTCTTAATGAAGGGGAAAAGACTTTGCATGTCAATACAAGCAGATGTCTTCTGTCAGTCCTATTCGGGCGGGGTTAGTTTCACTGGATAACGTGATCTTCTCCTCCCTGATAAAACTCGAATCTGCTGGACGGCAGCAGTTAGTTACATTAACTAACCCTAACTTTAGACCTTTTAAGATAAGCATGTTTATTAATCAGTGGTTTTGGCTGTTGATTACGGAATGGTTACATTGGAGTATTTAACAGTTCAGCTTCTCACCTCGTTATTAAAAACAGTTGTTTACATGACAGTCTGTTATGTCTCAGAAACCCCACAAAAATTTCGGCATTGGGAAATGGAGATGTGATTTTCTCAGGCTGTAGTAAGTTGTGTGTAAACGTGTTTTGATCAACCATTAAGTGCATATCGTGTTCCTGACGCAGCTCATTTGCATTTAGTGACGCCCACAAAACTCCATAAAAGGTAATGTGCACAAAGAGCTGGGAGCATGAAATGAGCGATCAGGGTAAAGGCTGAAAAACAGAAGTGGAAGTTATTTTGCCTCACTTCTAGGCCAATAAATATAATCGTTAATTTTTAATATTGGTGGTGATGATGATGATGATAATAATAATAATAAAATAAGAGCGCTAAATCTTCCATCAGCTGAGGTGTTTGTGTATATCTTACGGCTCTGCACAGACACAGACTGGGTCTGTCCTCCGTTTATACACTGCCTTTTTTCTTTTTTTTTTAAATCATAAATGAATTAGTTTTATTCGTCTTAATTCATGGCTGTGTGTCGGCTCGCTTTCTTTACTTTTTGTTTTCTTTTATTAATGCCAATAAAATAAAGTGCCTGGTTTTCACTAAACATTCTGGATGATGCTCTTGGTCTCTGAGCAAGTGAACTAGCATGAGGATGTGTTCCACAGCTCTTCTGTACCATAGGTCTCTCTGGATATGGGCGTCGGCTAAACGCTGTAAACATCCTAAAAATAGAGTTTAAAAACCTGCAGTATGTTTCAGATATAAAAGTGCAGTAATCCACGCAGGTTATATGACCTGAAGTCGAGGTTTACGTCGTCTTCTGCGGACACTCGGCAGCGTTTTTCAGTGTGACGTTCTCGTGTAAGTGCTCGTACAAACTATTCACAAATGAATCTGTTCGTATTCAGCTCGATAAACGAGGCTCACTGTCTGCACTTCTACTTCCACTTTGTTTGCTCTAGTACCCCATGTCTGTAGACTAAACACACCTCAAACAAAACCCCGCCCACAGACTTACCTTTCCACCTGCAAGCTTATTCAAGAGCTAGACCACTTTCTGGCCACGCTGTGTGTGTGTGTGTGTGTGTGTGTGTGTGGGTGTGTGTGTGTGTGTGTGTGTGTATGTATGTGTGTGTGTGTGATGAATACGTCTCACCACACTTCCTGTACTCCGTGTGACCACTTGGTAGATTTCCAGCTATTAAGAGCAGCAGGTTACACACACATTACAACATGGCGACTGTCCAAGCGACTCTCGCTGTGGGGCTTCACACGCTCTTATTATCTCACACACTCGCACACACACACACACGGCTTAAAGTCTGCTGTACGTTTGAGCTGAGGGAGTCGGGAGATGAAAAGATCCGAGCAATACGACAATAAAATATCCATATTATGATTTAAATTAGACACGTTTCTGAAATATCGTCATCTTGTTTACATTTATTTAAAAAAAAATTAATTACAAACTGACTGGAAGCAGCTTATTTGATGTTGAAAGGTCTAGAATTGTACTTAAATAGTATTCTTTCTGAGTGTAAAATATTTCTTCTTCTTCCTTATAACAGGTTTTTAAAGATGCAACACTATGTTGTCAGTTTGTAAGCAGACCTGAATGTTGTGTATGGTAGAAATGCCTTCGAGGATTCTGATATGATAATTATCTCAACGGATGCTTTCCAAAACACACGCAAACTCTTCTGCAATGCTAATCTTGTTATTAGCATTTAAACAAAAATGAAGATGTTAGTCACGCTCATAACACCTTTAACACCACAGCGGAAAGTTTATCCAAATGGTTTCTGAGGGAGCGAACAGACAGCACTTCGTCAGCAGACGCGTTCAAGTCTTATTTTCCGCAGTCCAGATTCACACGCTTCATTAGCTCGTCTGTTCAGCCGGGTTAATCGGACCTCTGGGTGAGAAGGACATGAGACACCGAGGCTTCCGCTTCCCACTCAGCCTCGCTAACGGATTCCTGATTCATGGTCAGTTTATCAGCGTCTGCGGATCTGTATCCTGTAGCTTTTCGACAAAAAAGCTGACCTTTCCCTTACGCTGTAATCCCCTGACATTCTGTTCTCTCTCTTGCCACCGTCTGCTTCTTCTTTCTTCATCTCTACGGTGGTCCGAAAGTACAAAACACACCAGCACCCCCCAAAAAAAACAAAAAACAAAAAAAACCCCAACATCAACTAATCTGGAAAAAAAAACAGCAACGTGAAAGGGCAGGTCTTTATAGACCCCTCTAAAAGAGACCTTGGTTAGTAAGCTAGTTGATTCACTAGTTATAGCATTATAGTAATATTATAATCTGACTGAAGAATCAGTCAGGAATTTTATACATTAGCTAAAATGTTACCTAGTTATTATTATGGATTACTGCTAAAATAAATCAGGCTGAACCATGGTGTATCTCTAGAAGATCCTTATAGCTTGCTGTTCTGTCAGTGTTGACCTAGCATAAACGTACCTGAGCGTTTATACTGGAGAGAGGTGTCTGTTTGCGTTCACGATGTAATTACAATGTGGAGGACTTTGAAAAGTCGTGTTTAAAAGCTGAGGTGCTGCTCAAACAGACGAACAAAAAGATTTCAGCTAGATAAACGTGTCCACGATGGCCAACTCCTCAGTAAGAACGTGACCTAGACATCTAGTAGATTTTATGTGAGATACGCAGGTTTGTTAACGCGATATCAATTCGGCATGTTTGCTAACCCTGTTGAATTCTTAGCTAGCAAGCCGAATTCACCATCACAATTAGCTAATTGGCCGAGATGTAATGGGTGCTGCGGGGAAAACTGGAGCTCCTCGAACCAACATGATCACTTCTAACTGCCCGCAAAGAATTCCTTATTATGAATTCCAGCTTACGTAAGTTCGGAAAGGTGTCCCATCTGAAAAACGAACACTTTTCCACCACAACAGCACAGCGTTTTCGAAAACTCTAATGTGTGTCCATGAGTCCTCATAATCACCAGATATCATCTCAGGATTATTTTAAAACCTCCTCCGTCGTCTTTCATTCTCATTCATCCGAGAGAGAGCGAGGAAATGATCCGACTAGTGCAGAGATATAAATAGATCGGGTTTAACGCAGCGCCGGGTGAGATCTCGCTCAGAGAGGATACACAGAGGCCACGGTTTATTTACTCCATCATCATGGAGGTCGAGTGGACGATGATGATGATGATGATGATGATGATGATGATGATGATTATTGCAGGAGTGCAGCATTTATTCTGAAAGAGTAGGGATATTCCGTGTTGGTTTGTGTATACTGTGTACGTGTCTTTTGTTCATGCTGAATCACAGAAAGCCAGAGAAATATTAAAGCATCTCTGTTCAGAGAGCCCACGATGTGGAGCGTGAGCCAATTGCAATCTGAGCGATTCATGTAATCTTCCCTCAGGGTACAGCTCGCTAAATAATGGGTGAATTTTTAATGTTCGCTTTATTATAAATCTGAATAGTAAATTAAGCTCTCTTGACTTTTTTAGCTCTTAGTTAGTAGCTAAATGTTAAACTCGTGCAGCTCGTCACTGGAAATGATTCGCTTTAACGCAACACACGCACATTATTTGTAACCAAAAAAGCCCAAAAAACATAGTCCAGAGCTGTCCATCCACTAATGTCCATAAGATAGCATGAATGCTTTGCTGAGAAATTTCCTCACTTCCTGAAATATTTCAGGAGTGAGGACATAAATGATTTCAGTTGTCTACAAAGTTTGGTCTGAGTATGTTATGACTTGCCCCCACTTTGGTGACATCGCTGTCAAATTCGTTTACATGTTATGGATGCACTCGTCTCATCTCAGTCTCGTGAAAATTTGGACAATTTAACAAGATTGGACAAAATTTGTCAGAGAAGAACAGGAAATAAACATGTTAAAAATGTATGAAATGGTTGGGAAAAAAATCCAAATGTCAGAAATGAGCATCATCGTATACGCTGAACTCGGAATGACCCAAAGAATCAGAGGAATTTCTATACTGTGCTGCAGAGTTGCTATTGAAAACACATGTACAAATTTGCTCTGTTGGTGGTGCTAGAGTGCTTGAGTGGCATACACCAACATTGGTGTGTAGATAGCTGAGGCTGTCCTCCATCACTGGACCAACTTTCATAAAAAGCATGTGAAGCGTTCTATAAACAGCTGTAGACGTTCTTGTGGAATAATAATAATAATAAGAAGAAGAAGAAAAACATACAATTACAACAGGTTACTTACACACCTTTGGTGCTTGGCCCCCTAATTAAATACAAAATCTGTCCACAGTGTTAGTGTCCACAGTATTAAAGTTGTGTTTTCTGAAAATAAATGACATTTTTGGATTGAAATGAAACTTTTTTAAAATAAATATCCCCTGATACATTCGACACATCTGGTTTATTATTTCCCTTAATGGAGTCATTTCCTGAGTGAAAGCCTCAAATTCCCAGAGAGACTGAATATTGATTATCCAGTAAATTGTAACGGACAGACTGAACCGACCACGGTGACGTTTCCCTTCATCCCGCTGCTCTGTTTCTGAGGTTAAACTACAACACTATGATAACTGAATACGTTTTCTTCACGAGTGTAAGTTTATTTTTGAATATGAATGAGATGGAGGACACACACCTGGTTCGGTTCTCTAGAACACCTTGTTACGAACCAGCTGCTTTCCGTTCTTAAATGGAAAGCAGAAAATCAAGCAGAACGCTTCAGGGCCCGGAAACGAAGGCAGCGCGATGGAACGACTTCGCCGTACGCTAATGAAAGCGGAGGGAATAGGATCAGTGAGTAAACGATGTCGTGAGGGTGATGTTAAATTAACAGGGGAGAGCATGACACCGTCACGCTAGTGAAATTACACCCCCAATTCCACGTGAAGAAACGTAGCGGCATTAACGCTAATTACACGTATAGCATTCGCGAGCTCAGCGAACTGCCTGCTCTGTTCATGTTGTGTAAGCTGCTCTCAGCACCAGTGGGACTGGTCTGAACTTCTGATCAGCTTTTCGTTTTTTACTTCAAGTCGCGTATTCATTCACCACCTGCTCGAGAGGAAGGACAACAAACATGGCTTCCTGTCAGAGATGAGAGAAAAACACTGATGGAAAGAGAGAGAGGCAAAGAGAGTGAGACAGAATGAGACATGGACAAACAGAGAGCCAGGCAAATAGAGTGAGATAGAAAGTCACATGGGATGAGGGACAGGCCGAGAGAAAGGGAGAGAGAGACAGAGAGACACAGTTGGAGAGTGAGACTGTCAGATGGAGAGAGCAAGATGGGCTGAGAGTGACAGAGATGGAGAGATAGACAGGCAGATAGAGAGATACAGGCACTTGGGGGGGTGGCAGATGGAGAGAAAGACAGACAGTTGGGGGGGGGACAGACAGATGGAGAGAGACACAGGCAGTTGAGGAGGAAGAGAGACAGACAGATGGAGAGAGAGAGAGAAGGATGGAGAGAGAGACAGGCAGTTGGGGAGAGAGGGAGACAGACAGATGGAGAGAGGCAGTTGGGGGGGCAAGCAGTTGGGGGGAGATGGAGAGAGAGACAGGCAGTTGGGGGGGGAGAGACAGGCAGTTGTGGGGAGGGAGAGAGAGAGACAGGCTGTTGGGGAGAGCGAGAGACAGACAGATGAAGAGAGAGAGACTGACAGATGGAGAGAGAGAGAGCGAGAGAGAGAGGGGCAGTCGGGGAGAGAGAGAGAGACAGATGGAGAGAGAGAGACAGACAGATGGAGAGAGAGAGATAGGCAGTTGGGGGGGGAGAGAGACAGAAGGATGGAGAGAGAGACAGGCAGTTGGGGAGAGAGAGAGACACAGATGGAGAGAGGCAGTTGGGGGGGCAAGCAGTTGGGGGGAGATGGAGAGAGAGACAGGCAGTTGTGGGGAGGGAGAGGGAGAGACAGGCAGTTGGGGAGAGCGAGAGACAGACAGATGGAGAGAGAGACACGCAGTTGGCGGGGGAGAGAGAGAGAGAGAGAGACAGGTAGTTGGGGGGAGAGAGAGAGACAGACAGATGGAGAGAGGCAGTTGGGGGGGCAAGCAGTTGGGGGAGATGGGGAGAGAGACAGACGGATGGAGAGAGAGAGAGAGAGGCAGTTGGGGGGGGAGAGACAGGCAGTTGGGGAGAGCGAGAGACAGACAGATGGAGAGAGGGAGAGAGAGAGAGACAGGCAGTTTGGGGGAGAGAGAGAGAGAGAGAGACAGAAGGATGGAGAGAGAGACAGGCAGTTGGGAAGAGCGAGAGACAGACAGATGAAGAGAGAGAGAGACTGACAGATGGAGAGAGAGAGAGGGGCAGTTGGGGAGAGAGAGACAGATGGGGAGAGAGAGAGAGACAGACAGATGGAGAGAGAGATAGGCAGTTGGGGGGGAGAGAGACAGAAGGATGGAGAGAGAGACAGGCAGTTGGGGAGAGAGAGAGACAGAAGGATGGAGAGAGGCAGTTGGGGGGAGATGGGGAGAGGGACAGGCAGTTGTGGGGGGGGGGAGAGTGAGACAGAAGGATGGAGAGAGAGACAGGCAGTTGGGGGGAGAGAGAGAGACAGACAGATGGAGAGAGGCAGTTGGGGGGGGCAAGCAGTTGGGGGAGATGGAGAGAGAGACAGGCAGTTTGGGGGGGGGGACAGAAGGATGGAGAGAGAGACAGGCAGTTGGAGGGGGAGAGAGAGACAGAAGGATGGAGAGAGGCAGTTGGGGGGGCAAGCAGTTGGGGGGAGATGGAGAGAGAGACAGGCAGTTGGGGGGGGAGAGACACAGACAGGCAGTTGGCGGGGGGGAGAGACAGGCAGTTGGAGAGAGAGAGACAGAAGGATGGAGAGAGGCAGTTGGGGGGGACAAGCAGTTGAGGGGAGATGGGGAGAGAGACAGACGGATGGAGAGAGAGAGAGAGAGGCAGTTGGGGGGGGGAGACACAGACAGGCAGTTGGGGGGGGAGAGAGAGAGAGAGAGACAGAAGGATGGAGAGAGGCAGTTGGGGGGGACAAGCAGTTGAGGGGAGATGGGGAGAGAGACAGACGGATGGAGAGAGAGAGAGAGAGGCAGTTGGGGGGGGGGGGAGACACAGACAGGCAGTTGGGGGGGGGGGAGAGAGAGAGAGAGACAGAAGGATGGAGAGAGGCAGTTGGGAGGGACAAGCAGTTGGGGGGAGATGGGGAGAGAGAGAGAGACGGGCAGTTGGGGGGTGGGGAGACACAGACAGGCAGTTGGGGGGTGGGGAGACAGGCAGTTGGGGAGAGCAAGAGACAGACAGATGGAGAGAGAGACAGGCAGTTTGGGGGAGAGAGAGAGACCGACTGATGGAGAGAGGCAGTTGGGGGAGGGAGACAAGCAGTTGGGGGAGATGGGGAGAGAGACAGGCAGTTGGGGGGGGGGGAGACAGGGAGTTGGGGAGAGCGAGAGACTGACAGATGGAGAGAGAGAGACTGACAGATGGGGGGAGAGAGGGGGGGGGGGCGCAGTTGGGGAGAGAGACAGACAGATGGAGAGAGAGACAGGCAGTTGGCGGGGGAGAGAGGGAGAGACAGGCAGTTGGGGAGAGAGACAGGCAGTTGGGGAGAGAGAGAGAGACTGACAGAGAGAGAGAGAGAGAGACAGGCAGTTGGGGGGAGAGCGACAGGCAGTTGGGGAGAGAGAGAGACTGACAGATGGGGGGGGGAGATGGAGAGAGAGACAGGCAGTTGGCGGGGGAGAGAGGGAGAGACAGGCAGTTGGGGAGAGAGACAGGCAGTTGGGGAGAGCGAGAGACAGACAGATGGGGGGAGAGAGAGAGAGACTGACAGATGGGGGGGGGAGAGAGAGAGAGAGAGAGAGAGAGAGAGGCGCAGTTCGGGAGAGAGACAGGCAGTTGGGGAGAGAGAGAGAGACTGACGGAGAGAGAGAGAGAGAGAGACAGGCAGTTGGGGGGAGAGCGACAGGCAGTTGGGGAGAGAGAGAGACTGACAGATGGGGGGGGAGAGAGAGGGAGAGGCGCAGTTGGGGAGAGAGAGACAGATGGGGAGAGAGAGAGACTGACAGATGGGGAGAGAGAGAGAGAGAGAGACAGGCAGTTGGGGAGAGAGAGACAGACAGATGGAGAAAGAGAGAGACAGATGGAGAGAGAGACAGGCAGTTGGGGAGAGAGACTGACAGATGGAGAGAGAGACAGACAGATGGGGGGGGAGAGAGAGAGACAGATGGAGAGAGAGACTGACAGATAGAGAGAGAGACAGGCAGTTGGGGAGACAGACAGAAGGATGGAGAGAGACAGACAGATGGAGAGAGAGACAGACAGATGGAGAGAGACAGGCAGATGGGGAGAGACAGGCAGTTGGGGAGAGAGAGACAGGCAGATGGAGAGAGAGAGAGACTGACAGATGGAGAGAGAGAGACAGGCAGTTGGGGAGAGAGAGACAGACAGATGGGGAGAGAGAGAGAGAGACAGAAGGATGGGGAGAGAGACAGGCAGTTGGGGGAGAGACAGGCAGTTGGGTAGAGAGAGAGACAGACAGATGGGGAGAGAGACAGGCAGTTGGAGGGAGAGAGGGGGACAGACAGATGGGGAGAGAGACAGGCAGTTGGAGGGAGAGAGGGGGACAGACAGATGGGGAGAGAGACAGACAGATGGAGAGAAAGACAGGCAGTTGGGGGGAGAGAGAGAGACAGATGGAGAGAGAGACAGGCAGTTGGGGAAAGAGAGACAGACAGATGGAGAGAGAGAGACAGACAGATGGGGAGAGAGAGAGAGAGAGAGACAGGCAGATGGAGAGAGAGACAGGCAGTTGGGGAGAGAGAGAGACAGGCAGATGGAGAGAGAGACAGGCAGTTGGGGAGAGAGAGACACAGATGGAGGGAGAGAGAGACAGGCAGTTGGGGAGAGAGAGACAGACAGATGGGGAGAGAGAGACTGACACATGGAGTGAAAGACAGGCAGTTGGGGGGAGAGAGAGAGACAGATGGAGAGAGAGACAGGCAGTTGGGGAAAGAGAGACAGACAGATGGAGAGAGAGAGACAGACAGATGGGGAGAGAGAGAGGGAGAGAGACAGGCAGATGGAGAGAGAGACAGGCAGTTGGGGAGAGAGAGAGACACACAGATGGAGGGAGAGAGAGACAGGCAGTTGGGGAGAGAGACAGGCAGTTGGGGAGAGAGAGACTGACACATGGAGAGAGAGACAGGCAGTTGGGTGGAGAGAGACAGACAGATGGGGGAGAGAGAGACAGACAGATGGAGAGAGAGACAGGCAGTTGGGGAGAGAGACAGACAGATGGGGGAGAGAGAGACAGACAGATGGAGAGAGAGACAGGCAGTTGGGGAGAGAGAGAGAGACAGACAGATGGGGGGAGAGGGAGACTGACAGATGGAGAGAGAGACAGGCAGTTGGGTGGAGAGAGAGAGAGAGAGACAGAAACAGGGTTTTTTTTGCTGTAGAAGTTTACACAGTGGTGATTGTTGAATATCTGAGATGCTCCATAGCTTCTGTAAAATCCTCATAATCTTTAAATAGGTAAATATTTAAAAAAGGTAGAAGTTGGATTACAAGATGAACCATACTTCCCATAATCCTTAACAAGCCAACGAACTACAAACCATGTCACATGACCAATCACATGCAGTTATCACTGATGGATTTGTACCTAGAACACAGGAATGGATACAGAGCTGACATGTATGTAATGTTTATTCTCTCTCACTCTGTGTGTGTGTGTGTGTGTGTGTGTGTGTGTGTGTGTGTGTGTGTGTAGTGAAAAGCACATGTGACCCGGCGGAGTTTGCATGTCAGAACGGACAGTGTGTGTCCAGCCGCTGGCTCTGCGACGGAGAACCCGAGTGTTCAGACGGATCAGACGAGGCCGAGTCCACCTGCAGTAAGCACACCACCTAGTGCACTTCACCACCTAGTGCACTCCATTTTGGGGAGTTGTAGATGTGTGTTAACATGTAAAATGTTTGTTTATTTAAATTTTTAGTCTTTTATTTATTTTTTTGTGCATCAGAGAAAATGTTATAAAGCTGTGTGTTATTAGACAGTATATTTATTATTATTATTATTATTATTATTATTATTAACGGCGTGTAATGATACAGTTGTAGGTTCAGTAATGACTCGAGTTCTTTAGTGGCACGAAAAAACAGGTCTCAGTTTCCATGGTGACGACGTGTTTCACCTCAGAGATACAACTCTCCATCTCAGTGTGTTCCCTCTCACCATGAGATGAGTTCAGAGCACACATACACTAACACACACTAACATACACAGTTCTCAGATACAAATACACACACACACACACACCAGAGAAACCGTAGTGGTGTGTAGTATACAGGAGGTATAAAGGAAAAGAGCCGAGACAGTGGATGGTGCTGAAGGTGAGATTTTTTTTAAAGGTCACCTGTTTATCCAGAGGAATGAGTTTGCTTGCTTATTTATTTATTTATTTATTTATCTATCTATTTATTTATTTTTTTATTTTTTTATTTTATTCATTAGGAGCTAAAAAGCACTGCAGCACTGCAGTGTAACCGGTCAGCACCTCCTCTCCTCTTCGATCTCTTTTAATCACTCACTCATTCGTACAGACTCGCTTCCTCCTCCCACACCCTCTTCCTCTCTCTCTCTCTCTCTCGGATTTATGCTTACACTCTGTGCATGCTGTCCACTCACAGAAAAAATCTCATCTACTGATACATATGTGTTTCTCAGAGGGGTGTGTGTGTGTGTGTGTGTGTGTGTGTGTTTCAGACAGATGTGTATTAAAGGATAGTGTGTGAGAGTTTGAGATAGATGTTTTGTATCAAACATTAGTGTGTGTGTTTGTCATGTAATGAGGTTAAGGACGGATACAAGTGCAGTTAAGAGCTTTAATAGAAGGGAATATAATCGTAAGGGCAAGGCAAAATAAACAAGGAAGACAGGCAGAGGTTAACCGATCAGGCACACAGACTAGAGCAAGTAAGACAGATAATCAGTTAAGTGCAAAGCAGAATCGGAACCAGTATAAAGAACGTGAATGTGTCTGTGTGTATTTTAGGAGTTGTAGTTGTTGTTGGCCATGTTTGTAGTTTGCGTTGCATTCTGGGAAATAGAGTTGCTAGTTTGCCATGACATGACCGTTTCGGACAGATATTGTTGTGTATTAAGCGTGTGTGTGTGGTCTCTCTCCTCCTCAGCAGTGAAACAGACGTGTCCTCCAGATAAGTTTGACTGCAGAGGGACGTGTGTGTCTCCAGGGTGGAGGTGTGACGGAGAGAGAGACTGTGAAAGTGGAGCGGATGAAGAAGACTGCGCCGCCGGTCAGACACTTTACTTCTTTATTTATATTCATTTATTTCTCCTCTACTGATTTTATAACAAACACAATACTAGAAATATATTAGAAATCAAATATTAATTAATTAATTAATTAATTAATTAACTTTTGTTATAAAAATCTGTTTAAAGGGAAATAATTGTTAACAATCTGTAATATTAAAGATTTTATTTAGTATTTATTCTGTTTTTTAATCGTTGTTTTAATTTACAAGATCATCACACAACAGGACAATGAGCAGAAATGTAAACGATTCCTTTATCAAATCTGTGAAATATATTCTAACTTCAGCGCACAGACCAGAGAAGAGACACGTCTGATGATAACATAACACTCTGATGCTGGGGAAAACGATTAATAGCAGCTAATTAATCAAAGATGGAGAGAAGCTCCACAACCTTGTCTCCTTAGCTGAAGGTCAGTGATAAACAGGGTTAATGTAGGAGGAGGTGTTCAGGGTTTTCCTGGCAAAATGGTGGCATTGTCCTGTCCTACTTTTCAGAGAAAGAGTCAAACTCCTCCCTCTCTCACGTGCTTTCCTCCTGTCATGCTGCTGTACATCTCCTCTTTCTCTCTCTCTCTCTCTCTCTCTCTCTCTCTCTCTCTCTTTCTTTCTCTCATTAAAAAATAAATAAAAATGATGTTCTAAATAAATAACATTCATCATTTCATACACTAACATGTATCTCAAAGTGCCTTGAAGGAAAAAAAATACAGATAAGCAGTAGCATAAAGAAAGAAGCAGGAAATGGAGAAAATGTAATAGAAATTAAGTTTTAGTATAAACAATTCTAAAAATAAATAAGTAATGGAGATGAAATGTTAATAATGACTTTGGTAAAACGAGGGGAAAACGTTATAACATATTAAAATTAAATATATAATACAAATAAAATGTTTTAAAAAAAAGTTTAAAGTGTAAAGTAAATGTTTTGACATCTCTATACTAATAACTTTCATGAAAATAAGTTGACATCCATAAAAGGATGTCATGAAAGCCTTTAAAATAAAACAAAGTTAAGTTATGCAGATTGCCCTGGTACTGGTTAAAGTAGCAAATTCCCACTCGCTCATTAGGTCAGCTTTTTTGTGCTAGATTATTTCTCTATCCCTCACTCACTCTCTTTGGGTTAGCTTTCTCTATCTCTTTCTCATATCGTCATTTTAAGTCTTAAAAACTGAAGAATCGTAGTCGGCTTCCAAAGCGGTGCTGAAAACACAGACCGGAAATGAACGAGGATAAACGAGAGGAAACGGGCGAGGGTCCAAACCAGGAAATACTCAGAACTGGAACTACTACAGAACAGGTGAACACAATCAGATAACAAACCAGTGAAATGGAGACAGGGCTAGAACAGAACTAAAGTCATAGGCCTGTTGCGATTTTCACCATGGAAACCTATGTACTGTACTGCTTTATTACAGAGAGATATATCTTTTTCATAATACAGCCTGACTTATGCAGCAGTGAATCATGGGTAAATGTAATGCAGTGCAGCATTAGTGACTCAGATGATGTGAGACATTATGATGGTGTGATGATGACACACAGTGTCCTCCTGATCATCTGTTAAACATGAGCCAAGCTTGTAATTACACGTCTCATTATCAATATGACAACAACTCAAAACGTGACACCCGGGTGCTAAAACTTTCACTTCTCTTTTGGTTATTTCTTAAATGATAAATGATCTCTCTTCTACCCCCTCGATTTATCTCACACACACACACACACACACACACACACACACACGCACACGTGCACACCCGCACACCCCGAGTTTACATGTAGCGCTTGATCAGAAACTTAATCCACTGCAGCTCTGACTCCGTTCCATCGACGCTGTGTAATTAGAAATGTTAAAAAAGTCGGTCTCTCTTTAGCGTAGAGATAATCGAGTCGCACACCTGATGAATTATTCACGAGTGTGTCCAGATTTGCGTTAAACAGGGTGTGTAGTAGGCGGAAGCTGTGTATATACCTGTGTGATGCCTTGCACACGTCGAAATTTAGAAGAAAGTG
Organism: Ictalurus punctatus; assembly: GCF_001660625.3. Taxonomy (NCBI): domain Eukaryota; kingdom Metazoa; phylum Chordata; class Actinopteri; order Siluriformes; family Ictaluridae; genus Ictalurus; species Ictalurus punctatus. The sequence goes on along the minus strand of NC_030422.2, from coordinate 11,985,574 downwards.
TCCTGAAGATTTTTTTAAAAAAATCTTTATGTGCAGCGCTCGCTTTACAAGTCCCTGTGAACGAGCTGTTACTATAGAAACGGTAAAGTTTTCAAACGAGCCCATTAATATAAGCCTGCACTATTGTTGGAGCTGCTGTTATAAAGAATTAATCAACACCTGACGACCAATCAGTGCTGTGGTGTAAACAGGAACTAATACTGAAGAAACAGGTCAAGCGCGAAGTCAGTTGTGCTAAGCTGCTGTCAAAATGTGTGTGTGTGTGTGGTACTGTGCGGATAAGACCAGAACACTCTGTTCTGACACCTACGCACACACTTTCTCCTAGCTGTCATTTAAAGACCCACTGCAGCACTATGAGAAGGTAACATGTTGAGACTGCAGGTCACGTTGCTCCCCTTCCAGCCATAGCACGCTTCATGGCTTCATCTCAGCTGTTCAGAACATTTCATCACCTTGCTGTGGATCTCAGAGAACTAACTCGTATCCATCCAGGATAACAACAGCAAAAGATAGCAAAATCAAAGAAGTGAAGCCAAAACGTCTGTGAGTTCCTCTAGTGGCTGGCTGCAGTGCAATATTTAACCCCACATATTCCCACGGACTTGAACGGAGATGGTTCAAACTTGAGTTACATCTCCACAAATTATTTGCGAGTTAATTCGATGATGATGATGATTAAAAGGGCGTGGTCGATGAGGTGACTGACATTTCTACCTGTTCGTCAGCAATCTCAGAAACTCTTAGCCAAGCCTCAAGGATGCGCATGCACTTTCTGACACGTCCAGCACCGAGGTTGCTCATCTTGATGCCTAAGCTAACTCGTTAACTAGCTCCTTTGAAGATGCAATATTAGTTTGCCTAGCTAATAGCTTACACTTTCCGAGCAGAACATGAAAGAGCATGTAATCATTAAGATGCTTAAGTTACTGCAGGTGTCTGAGCTAGGTCATCAGAGCACCACGAAGAGGAGCGATCACAATAGCTAACTAACAAATGGTAGATCAGTCGGTCATGACTCGAAGCTCCTGAAAGCGCTCTTGGACTCGTCTTAGACTTTTGTTTGAAGTTGTTATGTGAGAAGTTACTGTTTAATGCAGTGGTCACCATCCCTGTTCCTGAAGATCCACCTTCCTGCAGGTTTCATCTCCTTTTAAAATCTAACACACCTGCTTTACTTGATAAGAACTTCTTAAGGCAATAATTAGCTGGTCAGGTAGACGCCATTTATGGTTGTAGCTCAAGTCTTCTGGAAGGTAGATCTCCAGGAACAGGGTTGGTGACCACTGGTTTAATAGATGCAGCAGCCCTCACGCTGTGTGAAATATTGCGCTGTATTCTATTCCTTTACTCTGCGTGATCGTTGGATCTAGCCGAAGCTCCAAGTGCCGCAGCGTGATCAATGAGGCATCTCGGCAGAGTCAGATTTCAGATTAGCGGCGGTGAGGATAATCGCTTCCTCCTACACGCCGTTATAAGCTCCCTCCTGACTAATCTCATCATGCAGCACCCTTTTATTCTAATGAAGCTGTTCATCCACCGGAGCATTTCCACAACGTGTTTACGTTACGGCAGAGCGAGGAGAGAAGAAACGTGTCGGAAGGTTTTCAGACACCACGTCTCCTTTTTTTGAATCAGTGATGGTGAAGCAGCGGCACAAAATCCGAGAGATCTCCAGGCACCGGTTTCAACTTGTGGTCATGTTTACGTTGTGTGAGGAGATTTGTGGTTATCTCCATGTTCTCTGTAATGATTTCATAGATTCCGTTGAATGGATCTGAGTGGAGCAGCTGTCACAGAGTTGAATCCTGATGTTGCCTCCAGAGTCGGAGAATTAAACGTAGACTGATACATGATGTAGCATAAAAGCAACAGACAAAATGTTGACTAATAAAATATGCAAATGAGACGAAGAGAATAGTGAATAGTCGTAATTAATTTCAAGTCTAGTAACATCCATTGAAATGTTGTTATATTAGTACTAGTACACCGAATGTTTATATGTTTTAACCTGTTACATAAAAAAACGAAAACCATAAACAGACTTCTTTTTTCCTTCAATTTCCTTTAATGACTTGTGTTTTCCCATCACTTTTGAAGAAGGAATATTTATATCCGTCTCAAATTTCAAAGCAACAGGTGACCGTTCATCATCTACGTATACGTGAGCACCATGGCACCACAATTTCAGCAACAAAGCAGCATGAGATCTTCTCAACTTCTCGACAAAACGACAAATCCAAACGATCGGCTCGAACGGTTCCTTGGACCGGTCCTATGCGTGTGGAGCGTGCGGTCTGACGTTTCTCCATTTCCACACTCCTGCTATTAGTTCCCGCAAAATCTGATCCATCCGCCATACACATCGCCGTGTATGAGCTGTTACTATAGAAACGATAACGTATTCAAATGAGCACATTAATGGAAACCTGTTGCTCACATTACAGCTGGAGCTACCGTCCGAGTCGTGCTGTTGCACAGAACCTTCTGACCAATCAGATTCAAGCACTCAACCACGTTTCTTTATTTATGTTAACATATGTTGCAGTAAAATTCATGTTGGTTCTGAGAACCGTAATGGAAAGCGATATCCAAGTTTTTTTTTAGACTTAACTAATATGTTCTCCAGAGTAAATTGTTGCCTTGTGCGCCGTCTTAAAAGCTAATTTGTGACATTTTAAACCTGGAACCCCTGCTCTGTTCCTCACAGACGCTCGCTCGTGCGCTACCGGAGAGTTCCAGTGCCGTAACCTGAAGTGCATGTCTCCGGCGTACGTGTGTGATGGCGATGACGATTGCGGTGACGGCACCGATGAGGAGCAGTGTTCCCCGCCATCGTGCGGCCCGCTTCAGTTCCGCTGTAACAGCTCTGAGTGCGTTCCGCAGCCTTGGACCTGCGACAGAGACCCAGACTGCTTTGATGGATCGGATGAATGGGAGGGGCTGTGCGGCGACGGAGCCGGGCGAACGCTACCGCCGACGAGTCTCAAGCTCGAGTGTGGCACCGGAATGTTCCGCTGTGGGAGCGGAGAGTGCATCAAGCTAGCATGGAGGTGCGATAAAGATCCGGACTGCATGGACAGATCGGACGAGTCCGACTGCCGTAAGTCACAGAGTCTGATATTCTGTTCCTTTACGCCGTCGAGAAATTGTAAAGAATTCATGATTCTGATAAATTCTGCCTCCTGCGCTAGGATTGGCTAGTCCACCAATATGACCGTTGATGAGCTGTTTTCCTTCTTCTACTCTTTTTACCGTACTTAATTTGTGCTTAAGGTTCACATCAACCAGCGCGAACACTGATGTAGGTTTTATTCATTTCTCTTGCAGCCGTTGTGTAACTTCACAGAGATGACTAAGCACAGGAGTGGGTTGAGTTGATTGATGTGTTGTAAAGTGTGCACTTGTATAACCTGCAGGAATTTCCTGCTGTGTGCTTTTATCAGGTGCTCAGGGACACGGCAGAGCGCTCCGTGTCTCTGCTCAGTCGATTGGCTTCAGAGACGTCTGTCGGGAAACGTACACGTGATGGATTGGACGTTTCATTCAGCTCTCGGTTTGTTTATAAATGTTACAAACGAGTAGCGGAGAACAGGACTGAGGGCTCCAGAAGCAGCTGTAGATAAGGTCACATCAGCCTGCAGGGGAGGTTTATTTTCACCCACCACTCTTGCACCATGTGGGTTTGAGATGAAGTGCTGAGAGAGACTGGGAAGAGAGCGGGGATTAGTCACCGTACACACACACACACACACTGAAGTGTGAAATTTTCCTATCGTTTATTTTTAGTGGCAAGGTGAACCTGATGATGTGGTTTATATTTCTACGTTTAAGAAACTGACTATAGCTGCTGTAAGGAATAATATGCAGTTTTAGATGCTTGCTAAAGTGTATGTAGGAATTAATAGGAAAGGAGTAATGTAGTTTAAAAAAAAGTTAAATCAGCTTGGTTGGTATGGGTTTTAGTCTTGGTGTTGGTTGATATGGGTATTGATCTTGAGAGTGTTGGTTTTGGTCTTGCCCTGGTCTTGATCATTAAATGCCTTGGCCTTGGTATGGTTTTTGGTCTTTGTATTGGTAGGTATGTATTGCATTGGAGGTTTTGGTTTTGTTTGATATGGGTTATGGTCTTGGTTGGTATGGCTTTTTAGGTGTTTGCATTAGTTGGTATAGGTCTTGTTTTTGGTCTGAGTTAGTCTGGGTCTTGTATTAGGTCTTGGTTGGTACATTATGTGTCTTAATCTTGTCTTGGTAGTGATGGCTTGGTCTTGTCTTGGTCATTAAAATTCTTGGTCCTCAGTAGATATGGGTTTTGGTCTTAAATGGGTCTTGACTACAATAATACAAGCATTACCTAACATGAGTAAAATCATTTTTATTTTCACGTGATTGATGGGTTTGATTGTGAACGCTACAGACAGATAAACAGCGATCTACAGGAGACAGAAACAGAGGAAGAAAATTAAATGTATGTATAGCCCAAGTGTGTCAAATGTCCTGTAGATAATGAACTCTTCGAAAATGGAAAAAATGTGCTATTAAGTCATTAATGTCATTTCTCTCCTAGAGTGTGTGTGTGTGTGTGTGTGTGTAAACAAGTGCTGCTTGTTAATTCATTTATTTAATGAAGCGTATTTGCTTGCTGCTTGTTACGATAAAAAGCCCCTTAAATGCACAGCTAATTTCCTTCTCTTTGATGTTTTCTCTGATTATCAGTGTAAGATTATGGTGTGCTCCAGGGGAAAAATGTGTGCGTGTGTGTATCCTGCTCTAAGCTGTGTGTGTGTGTGTGTGTGTGTGTGTGTGTGTGTGTGTGTGTGTGTGTGTGTGTCTGCAGCTCTCCTGACGTGCCGGCCTGATGAGTTCCAGTGTGGAGACGGCTCCTGCATCCACGGCATCAAGCAGTGCAATAAAGCCTTCGACTGTCTCGACCGGAGTGATGAGGCTGGCTGTGTTAATGGTGTGTGGGTGTGGGGGTGTGGGTGTGTGGTAATGGCTATAATCATTTGTGTTTAATACTTTTTTTTTTGTCTCTTTTTGTCTTCTTCTCTGCAGCCACAAAGTGTGAAGGACCTTTGAAGTTCCTCTGTAGAAACGGAGAGTGTATCGACGGAGCAAAGGTGTGTGATGATGTGAAGGACTGCAAGGACCGATCGGACGAGCCCAAGAGGGAATGCGGTGAGGATTTTTAGAAGGGGGGAGTTAGGAGCCTGCAGCCAGCTAGAGCAAAAGTGTAGAACTAGTGCTGTGTAAAATGTTTCTGCGCATAAAAACCATCAAACTGCAGCCAATCAATAACACAAAACCATCAAGATACAGAGGCCACGCCTCCTTTACTGGCACTGAAGGGCACATGGACCACGCCTCCTTATGTAGGACTGACTCAGAGGCCACACCTGCTTATGCAGTACTGGCACAGAGGCCACGCCTATTTCACTGGGACTGGCACACACAGGCCACACCTCCTTCGGTAGAACTGAATTGCACAGAGGCCACACCCCCTTCAGTAGAACCGAATTGCACAGAGGCCACGCCTTCTTCATAAAAGGGAAGTTAGAGGAATCGAGATGTCAAATGAGATGTTTTAATGCATCTGAACATTAATTCCCTATTAATAATAATGTAATATTGATAATAACTAACACCCTTTAATTATTTGAATCAAATATCTCAGTAAAGTTGAGGATGAGTCAAACAGGTTTCTTCTGATAAACACAGGGAGACTGAGTGAAGAGCGGACATTTCCTGCTCTTATTTTAAAGCACGTCACATTTCCATATACTGCTTACTCCTGGACTCTCTCTCTCTCTCTCTCTCTCTCTCTCTCTCTCTCATTCATTCACAATGTGGGACATATGGCGGCCCCGAAGCCTCCCAGCCCTGATCCTTCATTTCCCTGTTTACTGTCAGGACGCCAACTCCTCATAATGAACACCTGGCTCGCGCCTCACCCTGAGCCAAAGAAAGAGAGATAGATTGAAGAACTGCATGGAGAAAAAGGAAGGAAAAAGAAAGCCATCTCATCATCAGGCTCTCCTTTGCCTCATTAAACTGGGATTCACACAGAGCTTCCCACAAGCCTCAAGCTCTAGAAGCAACAAAACGCGCATCAGTACAGTGTGTGTTTCTCTCAACATCTGAGACGATCTTGATCCGTCACCAACCAATCAGTGTGCTGTATGAAAGACGCTTTAAAAGTGTGATATACTTTTATAGTACATTGGGGGTTTTTTTATCTGCAGGTTTAAACGAATGCACGATGAACAACGGAGGCTGTTCTCATATCTGTGTGGATCGACCCATCGGCTACGAGTGTCAGTGTCCTGCCGGATACAAACTCCTGGATAAAAGAACATGTGGAGGTGAAATTTATCAATAAAACACTCTTAGTAATAACGTAAAACATATTTTCATCCCTTTCATTTTTGTCCAAATTAATTCTAACATTTGTACATAACGGTTTTATATAAGCGGCAGGGATTAGAAAAAGGTGTGTGTGTGTGTGTGTGTGTGTGTGTGTGTGTGTGTGTGTGTGTGTGTGTGTGTGTGTGTTTCTCCTTACAGACATCGATGAGTGTGAGAACCCGGACGCCTGCAGTCAGATCTGCATCAACCTCAAAGGAGACTTCAAGTGTGAGTGTCACTTGGGCTACGAGACGGACCCTGTGAGCAGAACCTGCAAAGCCGAGGGTGAGAATCAGTCATTTCAGCTCCTTGACTGCGGAAGACGTCGCAGGCTTTCAGGTTGAGATACAGCAGCTGTAAAAGATGCTGAGTTAGTCATTGCATCAGCGTGCCTTGAACTGCCTGAGCCTGCAGTCTGGACGCCCACACTAATCAGACCAATCCAATCAACCAGAGATCAAAATTAAATCAGTCAGCGTAGATGCAATAAATTCTGAGTAATCCTGTGTGTGTGTGTGTGTGTGTGTGTGTGTGTGTGTTCATTATTTACCCATAACCACGCATCTCAGTGTTTTTATTCCTCTTACAACACTGCAAATTTTCCACCGTTTAGTTTTCTATTCATTAACGAACGATAAGTCACACTTTTTAACTGTTTATAGTTACAGGATAGTTCTTGCTTACGTTTCAGCAGCTGTAAACAGTCGTTCCTTCAGCAGCCTCTTTATTTATTTATTTATCTATCTATCTATCTATCTATCTATCTATTTATTTAGTTGAAAGAAGAAAAAAACAGCTTGTCATGTTGGCGAGAAACCGCAAAGAACTGTCCTGAAGAAGTCGGAAAACTTAAGTTACAGCTTTACCTCTGTCATTGGAGACTCCTTCCATAAAATCAAATAAAACTTCGCCGTAGAATCAATAAAGTATTGGAACGAGCGTGTTAATCCGCAATTAAACCGAGCTGGAAATTTTTTATATGAAATTGTGACCAATCAGTATCAGGAATGTAACGGCATAGATACGATGAGCTGGACGCCATTTTGTTGTGTGCCGTGCAGGAAAAAGTCCCTACCTGATGTTCACTAACCGCCACGAGATCCGGCGCATCGACCTGGTGAAGCGGGACTACACGCAGGTTGTTCCCACTCAGAAAAACGCCGTGGCCATTGACGTGGATGTCGCTGCCAACCGCATGTTCTGGAGCGACGGCTTCCAGCGCAAGATCTACAGGTGACCCGACCCCCAACTCTCAAACGCTCACGTCCCTGTATTTAATCCCCAAAGGAATAAAGGTGTACGCCGCTTATATGAATTATAATAACCTTCTCTAGAAGTGTTGCCCAGCAATGCAGCTTGTGTAGCAGTGATCAGAAGGGTTTGAGTTCAAATCCCAGGACTGCAGGAGGCCACAAGAGCTCAGATTTTTATACTGTTTTATTTTTCGCATCATCAGTGGATTACAAATCTTGTACATATTATTCTTATTTATTCCAAAAGATGTATTTAATAATAGAAGAGCAAGCTGCGTGTTTTGTAATACAAGCTTAGTGCAAAATTACAATGTGACTTGTTTATGTCAGGAAGGATTTATCTGCTTAAGGAATTTTAAGACCCTAGACAGTTAATCTGTTCTCCTGTGTGAGTCCATAATAATTTAAGTGCTTATAAATGTGTAATGAAGCCTTTATGAGAATAGAAGTAACTGCTACTTAAATGTATTATACAACGAGAAGTCATTTTAACTAACGATTAACTCGAATATACCCTTACCCCCAACGTACTCAGTGCCTACATTCATGAGGCGAGTGACCCGGCCCATCACATGACCCTGATCGACTCGGAGCTGCTCTCCCCAGAGGGTCTGGCTTTAGACTGGGTCCAGCACAACCTCTACTGGACCGACTCTGGTCACGGCACCATCTCGGTGGCTTCGTCTGACGGCAGCAGGAGGCGCGTCCTGATCCACACCGATCTGACTGAACCAAGGGCCATCGCCGTGGCTCCAGAGCAAGGGTGAGAGAAAAAGTGCTTTAACGGCTTTCACGCATAGGATTATCATTAATTATTATTAATAGTAACTCCACAAAATAAAATAACAGTAGTAAAAACAAGCATACAATTGTTTTTACATTAAAATGTTCTCTGTTTAAAAAAAAAAAAAAAAAAAACAGTTTCACAACAAGCACATGATGTACTCTCTGATGTTTGCTTTTTGTTTTCTCCTCAGATTCATGTTCTGGTCTGATTGGGGATCGAGGCCCAAGATAGAGAAGGCGGGGATGAATGGAGTGGACCGACAGGTCTTGGTGTCCGAGGGCATCGAGTGGCCCAACGGCATCACGCTGGGTATGAGCTACACACACTATCAGCTGTTTACCTCCTACAGCGCCTGCTTGAGGTTCATCTGGGTTCGTTTTTGTCCCGTTGGTGTTGCTGCAGTTGTTTTTGCTACAGTTCTGACCAAGTCTGATCTAGTGTCTGTTCTTGTGTAGATGTGGTTGGGAAACGATTGTACTGGGTGGACTCAAAGCTACGTTTGATCTCCAGCGTGGACTTTAACGGAGCTCAGCGCAGAGTGATCCTGTCCTCCAGCGAGAGACTCAGCCATCCCTACACCCTCGCCGTCTTCGAGGTAACTGTGTGTGTGTGTGTCTTGATTTATGTTCCCGGGACGAATGGTACCGATCGAAGCCCAGCGTAAGTCGAAACCAGCAATGAGGAGAAAACCTGATGAGGAGAGACAGAGAGAAACATTGCATCTGTGGGTCCAGGCACTTGGAGTTTTACGACGGCGTTTGAGTGTAAAAGGCATTTAAGGATCCGACAGCTCCGAGAGTCTCTGTACAAAGGAGCCACATCAAATTACAGCCATTCGTCCGAGTCTGTGGTGACACTTCAGTCGTTCTTTCACATTGTTTAAAGGAACTGGTCTACGTTTTCCCCTGTAGATTTATTCATTAAAGCGATCGAGGCGATGATGAGGACTGTACGAGAATCTCAATAAACTCTGTTCTGAACTCTACAACAGACTGTGTGGTGATAGACCCAAAAAATATTAATACTTACGTCTTCAAACATGATTCAGGAAAACAGGCTCGCACAAACACAAACCTTCTTCAGAGTGAGCGTTTTTCATTTATTGCCATGGTTTTTACCTTATTTGTAACAGTCCTGAGAGTTTGCCGTCCTCCTATTGGTGGATTTTAGACGAGCGTCGTAGCGGCTCTTACGCCTTTAAATCCGACGCTGATTTCGAACTCGTACAGCGTTAAGCCGACTTATGTCAATGTGCTTCCTGGACTTAAATGATAAGTAGGTCATCAAGTGATGATTAATCCCGCAGTACACTGTGGTGGTGTAGTTCAGCTCCTGAGTCATATTATTACTCCTAATAAAAAACATTCAGGGATGAACCTTAAATAATCAGTTGTCTGATTCGCATCACCCCCTGAGGGTCTCCTTCTTTCCTTCCTTCCTAAAATCTCTGTTGATAGTCACATCCTTATCGATTAGTTTGGAGAATAATAACTTGCTAACTAAAAGATGAACCGGATGAATGCGGCATTAGGAGACGTGGCCCGTGTTCAGGTTCGATGCACCGTAGCTGCTGCTGCTCGTTACTTCACCTCGTCTCCATTTACTTTCTCAGATCTTGTCTCTGATCTTTTGTTCAGGATCGTGTGTACTGGACGGACCGTGAGAAGGGGGCCGTGTACAGTGCGAACAGGCTCACTGGGCAGGATGTAACCAGCCTCGCTGAACGGCTCAAAGATCCGCACGATATAGTGGTGTTCCACCAGCTGAGTCAGCCCCAAGGTTCGGTGGAGTCTTGTTATCCATCCGTTTATTACTGTTTACACAACATGTCTTTCAAATATCTCATCCTTTATTCTGCGCCGGCTCCCTGTTCTCAGAGACGTTCTCCGATTACTTAATTACTTAAATTAATTACCCATTACTTAATTATCAATAACGTAATGACCAATTAATAAATTAGTTACCAATTACAGTATTGCTAATTATTTAATCACCTAATTACTTTAATTACCAATCATTAAAAAATTGGTAAATTAAAAAATAATAATTTCCAATTACTTAATTTAAAAAAATGGTGGAAACACTAATTCACTACAGGTCACGCTGGACTTTTGTATCACTATTTTCATAATTTTATCTAAAGTTCATTCTGAAAATGTTCAAATCTGGTCGAACATTAACCAATTAACAATGTTGTACATTAAGTGCTGCTTTAGTGTACTGTGTGTAATATATAATATCTTCGGGTTTATAATCCAGTCTGGATTACATCGTGCCCAATACTGCAACTGCACTGTACGTTCTATTTCCTACAGTATGTGTGTTTCAGCGCAGCTGGCGATAGATGCCCAGTCTAACAGACTTAGGTAAGAGTGATGTATTATTCGACGCCGTGACACTGCTGTATTTTTATAGAGGATATAATGAAGCAGGTCAGGAGTTCAAACCCTGCGATTTAATTGGTGGCGTGACCCGGATCACCTTCTACAGATCTCTGTAAGCTCCTGCTGCTGCGGCACAGGAAAGAAACAGGAAAGTCAGACGAAGGTGAGTGGAACTCGGCAGAAGCCGGAAGACTCACTTTCTCAAAGGTCAAATAACGGCACAGAGTCGTCCCTGAAGTCCTGAAGGTGTTAAGAGGCAGCTCAGCAGGTGGCGACAATCTGTCCGTGCAGGCCGAACCCTTTCGGCTGAACCTTGCTGATCCGGTAATATTATTTAAATTATTCTTCACTTTGATCTTCCAGCAGCTTGATTTGCATCTCAGCTTGAACACTCGATAACGCTGGAAGACTTTACGTGCTAATTATAGCGCCGCGCTGCTCTGCTCTTCTTCAAAAGGACAGCACTATGAATAAAGCTACGAAGGTTACAGTTTATGCTGTTTGGGTGATTTATTTGCAGAATAAGAAGTGAATATGAACAGCTGATAACACAGACAGTGTTGGGTTAAACTTCACGTGACCTTAGCAAAAACTTAACTAGAGTTAAAAACGGAGTAAATGAAAATATTAATAAAACAAAAAATAATACAACTCATATAAATGTGTGCCTGAGAAACACACACGTCAATTCTCATCAAACATAAGAGGGTTAAATGTGTAAATACAGGCTCACACCGGTTTAGCAGGTGCATGTAAGGTGCTTTTTCAAGCATTACAGTGTTTAAGTTTAACTGTGTGTGTGTGTGTAGCCGCAGATAGCTGTAACCTGGCTGGCGTGAGTAATGGTGGCTGTGCCTTCCTGTGCCTGCGCGCTCCTCAGATCAGCGATCACTCACCCAAATACACATGCGCCTGTCCCAACGGCGAAGAGCTGAGTCCGGACACGCGAGTGTGTGTCCCCAGTGAGTCCTCACACACCCTCTAACTAGCCTACATCGCCACACTGTGGCCACCATCTGCATTCTGATTGGTCAGAAAATGTTGATTAATTGTCTACAGAGTAGCACAAGTTTATTAAACTCGCTGTAGTACCTTATCATTTCTATAGTAACGGGGACTTTATTATTTCTTTATTTATGATGTTGCGCTCCTGTTTAATGGCTGTTGTGTGTTAAATGTGAGAAATCCTAATAATAATAATAATAATAATAATAATTATTGTAACGTCTTCCACTTCCAGTTCAAAACGTCACAGTCGCGCCAACGTTCGCCAGCTTTCCTCCAAACAGCACCGTGGAGTCAGAGTCTGTGACGAAGGCAGGAGTGGACATGGTGACCTCAGAAGTCTTGTTGAGTTCAGAGATCGTGACCTTTCAGGAGAAGATGGTTCCATCAGAGCCCATGCTGAACATCACAGCAGAGTCCAGTCCGATCCCAACTGTGCTGCTGAGCACGTCTATAGGCGAGACCAACAACCTGTCCCATCACTGTGAGTGTGTGTGTGTGTGTGTGTGTGTGTGTGTGTGTGTGTGTGTGTGTGTCATCATGGTAACCTGACATTTTAAAAGCTAGAATATAAAACACTGTGAGAATGAAACATGACAAACACTACAAGCTCATTTTACTCTCACTCCATTTTATTACATTTAGTCTGTTAATCTCTCTCTCTCTTTCTCTCCTTATCCTCCCTCTCTCTCCTTATCCTCTCCCTCTCTCAAACTTTTCTCTCTCTCTCCTTATCCTCTCTCTCCACTTCTCTCTCTCTCTCTCTCTCTCTCTCTCTCTCTCTCTCTCTCTCTCTCTCTCTCTCTCCCCTTATCCTCTCCCTCTCTCCAAACTTCTCTCTCTCCTTATCCTCTCTCTCCACTTCTCTCTTTCTCTCTCCCCTTATCCTCTTCCTCTCTCTCAACTTCTCTCTCTCCTTATCCTCTCTCTCCACTTCTCTCTCTCTCTCCCCTTATCCTCTCCCTCTCTCTCAACTTCTCTCTCTCCTTATCCTCTTCCACCTTTCTCTCCTCCTCATCCTGCTCTCTGTATCTCTCTCTGTCTCTCTCTCCCGCCATCTCTCTGTGCATCTCTTTTTCCATCTCTCTTTCTTTCTGTCTAACTGCCTTTCTACTCATCGTCCTCTTTCTATCTCTTTCTGCATCTCTGTCTCTTCATATCTCTCTCTCTCTCTCTCTCTCTCTCTCTCTCTCTCTCTCTCTCTCTCTCTCTCTCTCTCCTAGCTGGAAACGGGGTGTTTCTCCTTGGACACAGTGTGCCCGTGGCTGTGCTCGGAGTTGGAATTCCCATTGGTACGTCCCCCCCAGGAGCTGCTGACCAGATTATTTTTAGTGCACTGAACGCTATGTGTGTGTGTGTGTGTGTGTGTGTGTGTGTGTGAGACACTGCTTTTCTCTTTATTGCCTGTAAATTCCCTCCGCTCTCTCACACCACAGTTGCAGATCAATGATCATCCATTCATCTCCCTGTCTCTCTCTCACTCTCTCTCTCTCACTCTCGCGCGTTTAAACATAATAATAAAGATATTGGAATGATACGATTCAGAAGAAGGTTCTCATAAAGTCTTGGTCCTCATTATAACATTATTAAAATTATATAATAAAGTAAATCTTTTTTTTTTTTTTTACTCAAGATGTCAGACAGAACCTTTCAGTGTCTCGTACTGTACTCCTTCTGAGTGTTTAACTCGCAAAGTGCTGCAGTTTAACTAACTTCAATTAATACACTAATATTACTAGAATTTTCTACATTTTCTCTATAAATATGACCTAAAACATCACCAGATTTACACACAAGTCCTAAAAGTAGACAAAGAAAACCTGATTAAACAAATCCCAATGATAGAAAACACCTGACTCTAATTTCACCTGCATTAACTGCTAATCCTAGAGGTGCATATACTTTTGCCACTCACAGAGATGTAATATTAGATCATTTTCCTCAATAAATACACAACCAAGTATAATATTTTTGTCTTATGTTTATAATTGGGTTCTCTTTTTCTACTTTTAGGACTTGTGTGAAAATCTGGTGATGTTTTGGATCATATCAATGCAGAAGTGTAATTTTAAAAAAATTTTAAAGGGTTCACAAAATTTCAAGCACCACTGTGGCTACATGCACTTCCTGTATTCATGTGCACTTCCTGTTGTCTGTGCAGTGGCGTTCGTGCTGATTCTCTCCGCTTCCTGTCTGATTTATCGTAACTGGAGACTCAGGAGCACCAAGAGCATGAACTTTGATAACCCAGTGTACCGGAAGAGCACCGGCGAAACCGAGGAGGACGAGATCCACATCGGGAGGAGCGAGGGGCTCGCCACGCACCACCCACCATACCCAGTGCCTGTGGTCGGCACGGCGACGTGTCCACCGTTCATCGCCCTGCCTCTGGGTGGTGCCGTCACGGATCCAGTCCCGCACTGGTACACGGAGCCGCCCACCATCACCAGCGCCAAGTGAAAGGCGGCAAGGACTCGATGTTTAAAGTGCGTGACGAGACACCAAGCTGTGGCCGAGTGTCGAAAGTTTGTACACCCCCTAGATCATACGTAGCAGGGGCGTGTACATCTCGAACGATCCGATGCGTGAATGATGAATTTCAAAGGAAGCAGTAATGTAAAGATGCAATTAGACGCAGTGCTGTAGAGATGCAGAAACCCCGCCTCCTTTACTCAGGAAGGAGAGAGAGAGACAGAGAAAGTGCTAAGGCAAATAAATAATTAAATTAGCTGAGCACAGAGGCGGTTCACTGTCACTGATGCACAGAAAATATCAGTGTTTCATGTTTAGGACTTTAACACCGTATTATTTTGAGTTTTAAGAATATTTATGCAACATACCGCTATTGTACATCCAATATTCCTAAAACAAAAAAGTGCACGTTTTGCAGATAGCGAGAACACTGAGGTCGTGTCCCAGACACTTCCTGAAAGCGCAGTGATTTAAAATCTTTTATATAATCGTACTTTAGTTTCTCTGTGATAAAAGATAACTATGTATAAAAACATCAATTCACTCGCTGTCCGTCGTGTACATGTTGTTTCTCGCTGAGACAGAACAGACAGGTGTTCGTGTTTATGGAGACAGCGAGTCAATAGTTATACTTCCGTACAGGATTTTGCTGTTTTTTTGTGATTGTTGCGGCCAAAATCACTTGATTTTGCTGCAGCTTTTTGAAAACGTTGCTGCTTTTTTTTTTGCAATAAACTACCTGAATCGGCAAAATTGCAATCGCACAAAATAGTTCTGCGCGCTCTTTCGCAGAGATGCTTGTTGGTAAATGAGAGTTTTAGCTGTGCTCTTGTTCGACGCACATGAATCAAAGAGGGCGTCGGCTGAATGCACGTCGCGATGACGTCACAGAATTCGTCTGTTCTGTTTTTATCATCGCAATACGTTGTAAAGGGAAAAAAAGACAGGAAGTTTTATGATAAACATGAAAGTCTTCATGGAAACGTGCCAAATGTTACTTTTTTATAATAATAATAATAATAATAATAATAATAATAATAAATAATAATAAAACCCTATGCAACAGCAGGCTGCTGCAGGAAGTAGTCATTACATAAAGTTTTTTTTTTTTTTAAATCACAAAACGTCTGGTTAAAGAAAAAAGGAAATTTCGCAAACATTTCCGAGCACGTTTTCATTTTATCACATTATGTGTGTAATTACGTTTTGTACTTTATTATTTTATTTATTTATTTATTTAGTTTTGAGCCTTAGTGACTCAGATTTCAGCAGCAACAACAATAAGGCAGTTATTTCTGACCTCAGCAACCATCGATGCTCAAACTGTGAGTTTTGACAACACTAGTACACACTGCTACACAGAGAGCCACACCCTTTGCCTCTGATACTCACTAAGGCTTCTTCAGCTTTACTGGATGGAACAGTCCATTATGGTAATCAGATGGCGGGGGTATAGAACCCTCACCCTAAAGACAATTAGTTCAGCCTGAGGTCGCATTTTGGACATTCGAATTTATCAATGTCGAAGTGAATTCTCTCTCTCACTCTCGCTCTGTTATTGTCTCACTCATTTCTCCTTTCTTCCAGACTGCAGTAAAGGAGGGAAAATCAGCGCTGCATCAACTGCTACGTTAGCATTGTAATAAAATGAAGCTAAGAAGTTGTTTATTAGTCAGTGGAACACTCCGTGTGTTGTGTTGGTGAAACCTGCTTACAGGAAACAGGAAGTACACAAGGTTCTTTACCTCACGTGTGGACTGGAGTGTGCAGTATTGTCTCAGGGAGTTACACAATCTGAATTTAGAACTTTGGGGATAAAACAATAGTTTTTTTTTTTTTTCTCTCCATCAAATATTCACAACATGGATGGGTGTGTGTGTGTGTGTGTGTGTGTGAAAGAGAGAGAGTGTGTGCGCCTGTTTGTGTGAAAGCTGAACTTACTGTAAAAGTTTTCATACAAATAATTTTGATACGATTGTGTAAAAAAGTAAATGTACATAAGATTTTAGATGACGTTGGCCATTTAATTTATTTGTATAAAAACAATGAGGTCTTTCTTAAATATAAAGTATGTTCCAAAGGTTTTGTCTTCTTATTGATGTTTGTTGTTGTTTTGTGTCTTCTTTTTTCCCCCTTTCTTACTAATGCATTTATTCACTTATTTTGTGCAGCAGCTTTATTTTAATGAACATTCTTGTTTTAGTGCCTTACTTCAGTACGTTTCTCCTTTTATTTTATTTGAATCTCAGTGCATTTCCTCTTTAAGCTTCTCTTTAATCTCTCTCTCTGTGGATTGTTATAAAAAAACATTCAGAGCCGCGTGTCTTCTCTTCTTTCGCTCGAGCGTCTCACAGAAATCTCTATTGACTGTAAAATTAATAAGATGTGATGGTGCTACGGATTTAACAATGTCACACCGTGTGCACTGAAGCCATACATTAATGATGTCTTGCCTCCATTTTCTTTCAGCTCCTTTATCTGGAATCATCACTTCACACACACACACACACACACACACACACACTCACTCACTCACTCACTCACTCACTCACTCACTCACTCACTCACTCACTCACTCACTCACTCACTCACTCACTCACTCACTCACTCACTCACTCACTCACTCACTCACTCACTCACTCACTCACTCACTCACTCACTCACTCACTCACTCTTCATGCTGCCTGATTTATTTGCAGTGGTGTGAGAACAGTCCAGAGGGACAGGAGACGTAAAGGATGTGCAGTTTTCCACATGCAGGTTAGTGACGCAGTCTCATTGAGGGTGAATAACGATTTGAGCAACGAATCAAACACTCGATTACAATATTTAATGCGCTCGCTCTAATAAGTTATGGTTTCTATAGTGACCGCTCGTTCACAGGGATGTATATGGCGGACGCTCCGCATAAACACATTTAAAAAATCTTTGATATGGTGAAATTTTCTGTCACTTATGTAACGTTTATGGAAGGAGTCTCCAGTGTCAGGGCTTTATAACAGAGGTAAAGCTGTAACTTCAAGACAGAGGAGCTCTTGACACTTCTTTGTGGTTTTTCTTTAACATGACAAGCTGCGTTGTGTGTGTGTGTGTTTTTTTTTTTTTTTTTTTTTTTTTTTTTTTTTTTTAATAAACTTTGAGAGAATAAAAGAGAAGGCTGCTGAAGGAACGAGTGTTTATAGCTGCTTTAATGTAAGCGAGAACAGGAAGTTACTCGTTTGAAGGATATTTATGTGAATTTAAGGCAGAGCGTTGGGATCAGAATTATAAACAAGGCGATAGTTTGCAAAATCGTAGCTGAATAATGAAGCCTAACATGTAATGTAAAGAGGCTGGTAGACTGAAATGCTGATTATTTTACAGGATATACTGCAAAACTTTAGAAAGTCTTCCATAAAAATACTCCAGTACAAATAATTTACCATTCACAAATCGTCTTTCGTTGACACCGTGCGTCCGTCTTTCAGACTAGATGATGATGATAATTACTGATGATAAAAGCACCTTGTTATTGAAATGAACCAAATTAATACAGAAACTAATGAAAACTGTAATGTTCCAGAATGAACCTACAGAATGGATTCTATGTGTTCATGAAGTTCTCCACAGAGCAGGTTCTTGCATCTAAGCCATCTTGCATTTGTCGTGGGCTTTAGTGTTGGTGGTCCGAGCTTTGAGCAGGTCTGCGATCTCTGTGTGTGATGCCTGTGTGGCCAGAGACAGAGCGCTGCGACTTCCCTGTAACACACACACAGCAGAGGAACGTTACCACGCTCGTACCAACAGGAAGTGCAGCGTCTCTACTATAAGAAGTTAAGACACGTCATGCTGAGGTGATTATTCACTGTGGTTCCAACGGATGTCCCAAAATTAACAAAACTGTGGCCTGTAGTTACATAGCAATGTTATTTAAATATCTCTGACTGAATATAACCCCTGAGCTGCAACCTGATTGGTTGAGAAGAAGAAGGGAAAATAAACATATTTTTTCAACTGTGGACAAAACTGATGGAAAAATGAACACTGGATATTTTTAACAGTGTAGGAGCTGAGAAAGATAACTTTATTTACAAAGATTTACTTTGTAAATAAAATGGAAGATAAACAATAAACACTATTTTATATTTCAACCTATAACTCATTTGTTTTTAACAAGCCCGTAAACAGCTCTGTAAACTTCTAGTATCATTTACAAATCTGATAAAACAGTGATCCTCGTCAGTGCATAGTTTAAAATGATGATGAATACAAATAAATACAGGTGGGAATTTAAAGCACGCCACTAGGTGGCGCTCACACTGAGATGAACAGTTTTTATACTAAACTGCGCGAGAAGTGTTTGTCATACACAATGAATATATCTATATATCAGTGTCTGGTTTCCGCTGTAACACCCCAACCACAATCTACTGAAGACGAGTCAAGAAAAGAAATGTACACGATGTTCTACTCGTCCCTCCAGTAGTCCATCAGCTGATGTTTGGTGTCTGAAGCTTCTTTAGTTAAATTAACGCACGAGATGCCAAGCAGCTTCGTACTGAAAATTAACCCGGGACACAATTCAATTTATTATTATTATTATTATTATTATTATTATTATTATTATTAGCAGCAGTAGCTTTGCTCCTGTTTTGTACTGTTGTATAAATTGTAATCATTTGGTGCTTTTATTTACTCTTTTGGAAATTGAAAAGCAGTAATTAATTAATGTTTATCTGAGTACAATCAAATACAAACACTGCTATTAAAAAGTGAGTCTGTTTATAAAGACTTTACACAAAATATTGAGCCGACACAATAAATAAAATAAAAAAACCCCAAACGTCATTCTCTTTATGATTTTATATCATTTATAAATCACTGTACATTTTGGGAGACTGGGTATTCAGTTTTAAAAAAAAAAATTAAAACAATCATGTTTTTCTGGTAAACATTTTCTACATATTAACCAAAAATATATATATTTTTTTACAGAATGTATGTTGTGTATTTACTGGGGAAAAAATAGAGAGACGGGCGTCCGCCGTTTTAATTCAGTTACGTTATATTAATACGTCTAACATTTAGTTTAGGTTATTTTAATTCTTACCTTATCGGTGAGGTTCACATCGCAGTCAGGGTCCTGCAGCAGAATTCGGACAATGTCGGCGTGTCCGCGGTCACAGGCACTGATCAGAGCTGTGGTTCCCGCTTGATCCTGAGCGTTAACGTTTGCTCCGTGTGACAGGAGCAGTCTCACCATGGATGTTCTGCCGTGTCTGACTGCCAGGTGGAGCGCGGTCTGACCCACCTTTAAGGGAAGTACAGGATGCAGTGTATAAGATGTTTCATGCATGTACCAAATCAATCCTGTAAGGTGATGGGAAATAATTGACATCAACTAAAACAACAAAAAAAATATAAAGAATAAGAATGTAACTGTGTCTGTGTGTCCTTAAAAATGTGGCTTATGATCATATCAACATTATATTATCTTGCAGTACAATAAATGATCTCGCTGGTATCATCAGTATCATGATATGATATTTTTCATCATATCACCCAGCCCTCATCTGAACCCACATTTTCGATCTTTTCCTTTTTTGTAGTCTTAGATTTTAAGCTGCAAACAAACACATCTAAGGACCAGGGGAATTTTTCCCAGACCTGATCAAGCTCCTCCTATCTTGGAGGTGTGGAACAACTAATGAAAGTCTAAGGGGTGGAGTCAGACCTGATCTAGCTCCTCCTACCTTGGCAGAGTGGAAAAACAACCAGGGGTTACAGGGTTAAATTTATAGGAGGAGTTGACCAGGTCAGACTCAACCCTGTACCTGTAGTGCTGCAGAGAGGACTCAATTTAAGAATGACTTTATGGAGTAATAACTTTGTGTTCTTCAGGCATGTTGTTCTAAATCAGGATGAAATCATCTCTCCACTAAAACTGCGTCATTACTCACCTGACCTGCACGAGCATTAACATCCCCGAGCTCCATCAGCTGCTGGACCACCTTTATATCCGTATCAGCGTCCACCGACTGGAGAGACACCAACATGACCGCTGTGTAGCCGGTCTTATTCTTCAGGTCCACGTCACACACACCTGGAGAAAAGAGACAATACAGCTGCAGGAGAGAATCTGGTGAGGAACCTCCCTGTGAGCGCACTCGGGCTCTGTGTAAACAACACGGAAAATTACTGAAAGTATTTCTGAATATTTTAGGATGTGTTTTATTAATTTTGGCATTATAGCAGTTTCTGGTTCCAGAGCTCCGTCCTGTTTTTAGCCGAGCAGTAAATCAGGATTGGCTCAGTCGCCTTGAACAGTGGTTTGGATGCTTCCAGTTGTGTCCCTGAAACTTTTCCTGGGAGAAGTCCTCTTGGATCGGCTTTGCTCTATTCAGGGACTTTAAAATATATACTATTGTAATATTTCTATAACAGATGTAGTAAAAACAGATGAGTAGTTTGTAGAGAAACAGGACATTTCAGAGAAAAGTCCTTCATCAGGTATGCAAGCAAAGAGGCTGTAGGAGGTCTTGTTTCTCTGCAAATGTCATGTACTCGCACTTAATGTCTCTCTGTGTTTTTATTTGAATGATCATTCTTCACTTTTTGGTGCATTTTTAGGCAAAGACACACCCACTACCCAATCTCCTACTGTGTTGAGCTCCGCGTGTGAAAACCAATTAGCGACGACATTACAAATGTATATCGGTCTCAAAAAATGACCTGTAGAAGATGGATATGATGGACAACGGTCATGGTGATGGAGAACGTTTCTAACTTTAATAAGGAAACGCAAAAGAAGAAGAAAAAAGTGACAAACTTCAGTCAAAAAGATCGTAAGATATTATAGTGAAATGATTTATTCTGTTTTTGATTATCACTGACCCGTGTCCAAGAGGAGTTTAACGATGCCGAAGTTGGAGTGGGACACGCTGTAATGCAGGGCTGTGTTCCCGTTATCATCCACCATATTGACCAGGAACTGCAGCACTGCAGGCGTTTCTGTGGCTACTTTGTTAATGTAGACCGCGACCGTCTCTGCACGCGAGTTCTCCTCAGCACTCACGTGGAACCACTGCTGGAACACCGAGGTCAGAGCCTGCCTCTAGAGAATAAAAGTGACGCTCAGAAGGTCAAACACCATACTCCAGAAACCAGATGACAGAAACCCTCCCCAATAATCTTGTGAATTACCATTTCATCATTTGGTTCAGAAACTTCATCCATGTGCTTCTCTAAGAAGTGACATGCGTTCATGAAGTCAGTGTCAGTGTCCACCCCCCTGAGAAAATGGGCATTAGTAAGACACGATGATTTATGTTTAAATTTGCGAGAACATGCTCACGTGGTGATGCGCTCTCACCGTCCTCCTTCTGCCTCTTCTGATTCAGCTCCTGAACATGTGCCATACTGCTTGACGTCTTTTTCTACTGCCTGATCTTCTGGACATTTTGCTTCACATGTCCTGTCCTGCTCCTCGTGAGGTTCTTCAGCCACTTTCAAATGTCTGGTTTCCGCTGTGGGTTCCCTGATGAGCTCTTGCTGTCTGGTGGTCAGTGTAGAACTTGGCAGATCTTCAGTTTGGGAAATGTTTTGGTTAAACCCCTCCTCAGCAGGAACGTTTGGCCTCATGCTGCTCTCCACTACTTCAACAGAATCGCTGAGAACAAATCTGTAGTAAAATGACTGAAATTACTAACCAGTACCAAACCCAGATGTTCATGTGATATAAGTGTATATAAGGAGGTTACCGGTCTCTTCCACAGTCTTCTTTAAGACTTTCCCATGTCTTCACCACAGATATGTGGTCCTCCATCATGGACTCCTGAGCTTAAATGAGCAAGAGTCAAAGTACAGATATGAGTTATACATTGTTTAACTGTTTTGTGTGTCTTACCTTCACGTTCATTCTTGATTCTGCTTTTGAGTGAAGATGTTTTGTTTCTTCAAACAGTATTTTCTATATATGCAAAACCCTCTCTTCAAGGTCCAGAACCCCTTCTTTTCTTCTGCCCAGACCTTGGGGGGCAGTTGCCTGGATATTACCCCCAACCAAATCACAGCCTCCAGCCATTCTACATCTTCCATGTCACTTGTCCTGCCATGTTCCTGAACCATCTTCACTCATATCATGTAGACTTGGCTGGGGTTTGAACCAGCAACCTCTCAACCCAGAGGGGGCACTCATCCATATGAGCCACCAGATTTCATACAAGTGTCCTGTCTTATAGGACTTTTCACTGTATGCTTTTATCCTGAAGTACAGCCAAAGCAAAAGTGTGGCATCAAACCAGGGATGTCAAGCCCCACAGACCATGATGCTAACCACTGCACCACTGCAAGATTAGGGGTGAGTATGCATCATAAACATCTCAAAGAGCCAAGAATGAAACATGGAAGAGGAGATGGTGGAGATTCAACGCCCTTCACTTCCACATAGTTTCTCTCAGTAACGGTCAGTGTAGCTATGCAATCAACACACTAACCACACTGCGGACTGGCTGGTGTGCTGTACCTGTGTGCTTTTTGGGAACTTTTTTTTTTAGTTCCCTAAGGTATTCATTTGGCTTGTCCCAATTTTAGGGGTGAAATGACTCAAATGCAGACATAAATAAGCACATACTTACAGTTGTTTGGTTAATTAACATTAAAAGTTACTCATATCCTGAAAAACCCAAACCTGAGCCTTGATCCAACATCATCTACCTGCAGACGCCAAGACTTTAACCACTGCACCACTGAGAGACACAGTAAGTGCTGCAATAATGCACTTCATAAATGGTTTAACATCATGAAAAGAAAAAAAATAACCGTTTGGCATATAAGTAGCTGATATCAGCATTCAGCATATAAAGCATCTTGACCATCAGTAACACTCATCAGTTCTCATCTTCCCCACTTTGCTTAAATCCCAAACTTGATTACATGGAAGTCAACAATACGGTAGATTCCAGAAGGAAATCATTTTGGTTAAATGATGGAATTTGACAGAATAATAATTTTAAAACGTGACGCGTCTTTATAAACCAGAGCAATAAAAATATTTTTTTAAGAAATGCTAGCACATATAAAATTCCAAAATTTTCCATGCTTAACCCCAAACTCCCCCTGACACCTCCATCCCTCTACCTCACACCTTCAGCACTCTAATTCTGGAGACCCAGCTGAGGCACAATCCAGCAACCTCTTGATACAGGGGCAACGCACATCTGGTTGAGCTACAGGATCTCACAAAGCGCTAAACAGCATGTTCCCCGATGTTCCTGAAAGGAGAACTTATCTAATATTCTCATTGAGATTATTCTATAACCAATATAAGACGATTAAGACTATTTCTAGACATATATAAACTATTTAAAGTTACAGCTTTACCTCTGACTGTTACAAAGTGCTGAGACTGGAGACTCCTTCCATAAACGTTACATAAATTTGAGAAAAATTGACACCAAGGATTACACACAAAGAAACCTTTTTTAATTTTTTTCACAGCTATACTACTGTCAGAGCTGCTGTTATAGACAATTAATCAATACCTGACTGAAATTCAACCGAGCTGTGGTGTAAAGAGCTTTACCTGATGGCGGTGCATCTCCTGCAGGTGATATATAGAGTGTAAGGAGGTTGACTAAAGAGACCAGCTGTGTTTGAATGGAGCAGACGCGTGGGTGTAGATGTTCAGAGGACAACTCTTTTCCTGGTTCCTCGTTTCTGCAAAGACACTCCCACTGCTCCTGTAGGAGCTTTCTGACTTTTTTCACATGGCGCTCCATGTCTGCTTGGGATCCTGCAGGTCCTCTTGGTGCACAGGGTTTAAGTTCTTCCTCTGAACCCATCTGGTTAGCTTTACTTGATTCAGATTCAGAATCAGGTGAATACATTTGCACAGATGTGTTCTTCATGCTGTCTGGTCTAACCCAGATGTTTGCACATTGTTTGGTCAACTCATTGATTCGCTCGTCCTTGTAACGACTCTCCTGTTCCTGTTCCTTAAGAAGTTTTGTCGTCTTTTCCAGATCAGACTTGAGTTCGTGAAGCTTCTGCTCAAGCACTGTGATTTTCTTCTGCAAAGCCTCAGCGAGGGACCCATCTTCATGATCTCTCTTAGTTGCTTGTGAATTTTTTTCTGTGGTTATCGCAAACGCATCAGCTTGCTCAGAGGAAGCCTTGACGTTCTCTTCTAGCTGATCGTACTCCCGATCCATCCAGTCGTCGTTTACTGTATTTTTCTTCTCCGCCGTCTTCACCATACCTCTAGGAAAGTCCAGAGTCATGGTGTTGTTGTGTTCGGATTGGAACGTGTGCAGGAGCCTCTCTCGCTCCTCCTGTAAGATACATATCTGTGCTTTAAGTTCCGGCATGATCCTGATCTCCTCTTCTAGCTCACCAACTCTCCGGAGAGCTGCAGTCAGCTGCCGAAAAGTCCCGTTCACGCCTCCTGGGCTGTGGAAGACATCTTCGGAAGAACCGTTTTCCTGAGAGAGGAAATCCCTTGAACCATTGGGGCTGGTCGGGTCCTCGGTGGAGTATTTTCTCAGTAACACTGTTAGGGGTAAACTTGAGGCTCGCAGTAGATTCGGTCTCACATGTGGTCCCAACGGTTGCTCGTCAAAAGCCTTTGAGGTTTTGTAGGGAGACTCCAATTGCCTGCTGAAGCCAGCTGACTCGCTGTCGCTGCAGCGAAAATCACATGGCTGCTGGGAGTCTGCAAGTCGAGTTCTGGGAAACCAGATGCTCGTTGAGTTCCACTGAGAAGATCTGCAACTGTACCCAGGTAAGCTGAGGTTACGCGACAGGTTGCCGCTGCTCCGCCCACGCGGTCTACGCTGAAGTTGCACCCTTCTGATGGTGTTGCCCTTTTCAATGTCCTCAACATATTTAACAAAATCCAGGTCCAAATGAAATCCATATGGGGTTTCGACAGAATAGGAGGGCGGTCTTCTATGACTTCCGTTTTCTTTTGGAGCAACGCCATTCGCTGAAAAAACAGCCGAAAAACAATTATTAAATGTCGGCATCCTGACAGCCGTGGTGTTTAGTCTAGATGGATAAACTGGAGGATTTAGGGTTGTTACCTTTCTGTGTGTCCATTGTTTGTGGGCCTCAATTATTTGTTTTTTTTTTTTTTTTTCCAGCTTGGTGGACTTTTCATACCTTGTTTAACCTGAGAATAGAAGAATGATGATGATGATGATAGACTGATTTCAAAATGAGGAAAGTGAATGATAGTTTGTAAATACAGCAGATCCATCCATCCATCCCGCTTATCCTAAACAGGGTTGCAGGGGAACCTGGAGCGTATCCCAGGGGACTCGGGGAATGAGGCAGGAGACACCCTGGACGGGGTGCCAACCCATCACTAGGCACAATCGCACACACATCGTGGACAATTTTGGAAATGCCAATTAGCCAACAGCTCATGTCTTTTAGACTGGAGGAGGAAACCGGTTTACCCCGGAGGAAACCCCCAAAGCACGGGCAAAACTCTGTGCACACAGGGCAGAACCGGGATTCAAATAACATTTTTCCTGCAGATAATGCCTTGTGTTTCGCACAGCAAATATAAAACACCACAATGTTATACACGTGTGCCACGATTACAAACGGACCCAATGCCCTACACTGTTGAGAACATTTTGTAGGAGACTTTCCTCTCTGCATTTTGTTTTCTGCTCCTGACCACTCAGCACCACAAAAGCAGCCGCAGCCCAAACAATGTCAGCTATGCTGTAAACACACAAACAGCTGAAACCAAACTTTGCCCAGACAAACTGCAGTGCTCCCACAACGCTCGCTCTATCCTGAACAGAACCCGACTCATCTAAAACCTCCTCCTCAGAACACGAGCTCTACGGATTATAATCTGGGAGAAGGTCAGACACAGGCAGGAGAACAGGGTCATGGTCCTTCTACCCTCAGCCTTAATTTTATACTTAGATGCGTTTAAAGAAAAGAAAAGAAAGAAAGAAAAAAAGATGCTGTGGTCTTCATTAGATCAGGAAGCGTAACTCAAAACAAAATGTCTTGTGCATCCTGAAGTTGAGCATTTTCCTTCACAGAGCTGTTCATGGCACACTTTTACAGCATCTTCACCGCCGACACTGCAGAGAGTTAGCAGGATGATGGAAATCATAATAGCAGTCACAAGACAGGAAATAACACAACTAAAAATTCCACCTACTCTTAAGGATTATCCGTGGTTCAATTGGAAAATATAAATATATAAAAAGGGTCTAATTGACTTTTCATTACTGTTTATTTAAAGGAAATGTATTATTATTATTTATTATTATAAATGATTAAAAAAAAACCTTTATGATTTTTGTATTTAAATTATTTAAGTAATCATTTTCTGTTCACATTTTGTGCCAACTCATTAATATCCTTGCGATTCCTTTTTATGTATTAATTTTTTTTACTTGAAATATTTTCTTTCTTCTCTCAGTTGAAATGATTGCTCCCTATAAACACATATTTTTGCACCCCTCATTTGAATACACTTCTTTCCATGGCATTCCTTCATTCCTTCTCGGACCACAAATCGGTTCTGAACCTGCGACGATTCGAAATCTCCTAATCTCTTCAGAAATAGAAGCGTAAACAGCACGGACGTTTTTCGGCGTTTCAGCATGCAGGTCTTGTGAGGAAGAGGAGAGTGGGGGTGGGTCTCTGTAATGGATGAGGCGCAGTATAGAAATTTGAGAGGCGTAAACAGAACTTGAGCTCGGTTCTGGTGTTGGTGCCAAACCTGGAATGTGGCATTTAGATGGATTTGACCGCAGTGATTCAGAGACGTCTAACTGCACATGTTTATGGTGTTGAACTTCTGACTGTGGAGTAGATTTTGGAGTCAAAAGATTGTCTTTTTCCACCTCGTATATTAAAAACTTGGTTTTGTTTATTCTCACACACTGGAGTGCAACAGCCATTCCATTCTTCCTGTTTGGGCCCCCTCAGCGGTGTGGTTTCCTCGGCACAGAACCTCATTCCTTCTCGTCTATTTGGAGTTTGGGGTTGAGGACGGAGGCCAAAGCCCGTGTGTGTCCCTCTCTGACCCTCCACTTTATGTGGCAAGGGTGTGGACGGTCCAAGTGTCTCTCTTTAACAATGAGAACTGTGTCATTAAGAACTGTTTTCTTTTTTTATCCTCGCTCTCTCTCTCACACACACACATCTGTTTTTCAAATCTGTTTCAGTACTTTCTTTTTTTTTAACCACCTTTTATCCCTTTATTATTTTGTCTGTTTTACTCCTTTTACTTTTTTTTTTTTAAAACTACAGAATTTGGACCATGCAGATCATGGCTTGCTGCCAAACGCAATAATCATGTGCGTACACACACACACACACACACTCACTCACTCACTCACTCTCTGACTGAAATGACATTAAAGCCCGTTTATATCCTGTGCAGCACTGGAACGGATCTTCCCCATTGTGGTCACTGAACAATTGCTTCTTCTCATCTCCACAATATTTTTTTATTTTTTTTTTTGTGCACTGACTTTAGTTACTTCAGAAAAAGGAAGCATGCAAAAACTAAAAATCGAACTTTGAAAAGAGTTTGAAAATCATTACCTCTCTTACTACAGTAGGTTTGGAATGAGCTCCCCCTCCTCTCCTAATGCTATGGTCCAGTCTAGCTCCAGTTTGGCATTTTCTTTCCCCCACCCGCAATCTCACAGAGTCGGTGGGATGTAAAAGCTCCTCGATGTGAAATTCTTTGAAAACATAAAGCAGTATTATTGTGTTGAGAACTGAGAACAGGGAGGATGGACGTGGGCGCTCACGCCTTCCTCTGTACGGCCTGTCCAATGAGAGCAGGTGGGAGTGGTGAAAACATAACCAGTCAGCCAATAGGAGAGTGTGGGTGGGGCGTTGTGCATTGTAGTGCTAAAGAGACATTTATAAAAACAAGAGCCATGTGTCAGAAGTTTTGAGAGGACTTATACTAATACTAGGAACCCAGGGTTACTTCTATGGCACACACACACACACACACACACACATACCATTCATAGTGTAACTTAATACACCACAGATGTCCTCAACATCCACTTTAATCAGAAAAATTCCATAGGGCTTTAGAGGGGGGCACATGAGCCTGTTAAACCCTCTCAGGACATAGCAGTGATGCCGACTACATCACACTTCCCTCAGACCTTTTTTTTCCCTCCAGCTAATCACCATTAAACTCACTCAATAATATCTTCTATCAACATGATCTCACGGCTTTCCACGATAACAAAAACAATTCTCTGCTGATGAGTGTCATTAGGTTTACATGTGAACAACTGATATCACCGAACTCAGTGTCACTGAGAGAGAAAAGCCATGTAATCCTGCAGAGGAACGGGGTTTTTTAGGTGATCATGAAGATATCTTGTGATGACTGAAAAAAAAAATTGCCAGATTCGAGCTTCCATCAATTACTGTATGGTCACTACAAGTTCTTTCACCAATTACTGTATGGTCACAATTATTGGGTTCATGAAGAGGTGGGAGTGACACTAGGGGTGTAACAATATGCAGTACCATATCGTATTGTTCGAGGAAGTTCGATATGTCTGCGTATTGAACAATACATTCAACAAAGTGGGTTATTCATAATGAACTTTGTTATAAAATAAGTGTGCCCGATGGTGAAGTTGTTTCTTCTGCAAGGACTTTTGAAAAAGCAAAAAAAAAACTGGCTGTCTATTCCAATGCACAAACGTTTTGGGCTAGTGTTTGTGCTTTTTCTGAGATATAGTTGGAATGCTCATTTTACTGAGATCCGGTGAATGCTTGGCCAAAGAGTCCTGTTTAATTCTTTCTTTTGTTCTGTTCCATCTGAATGGATCGCACAAACGCTTCCATTGTTAAATTCTGCCTCACATACAGTATAAACTGCAGCCGATAACAAAACCGTTTTAATCTCTTATTAGAATAAAGTTCTCCAGTCCTGGAATCCACAGAGCAGAAAGAGTCCACTCTTGGCCAGGTGTAAATAAAGACACACACGCTTCGATTACCAATTGAGGTATAAGGTTATGTTTGCTGTTATTCCCTCTGATATGGGTTAACATTTAACCGTGGGCGTTCTATGACCATCTGTGAAGTCTGTAGTCATGAACTTTATCACCTGCAAAAATAAACTTTCTGTGGAATGTAAATAAGACCAGAGACTCGCAAGTTATGTGGTTTTCCTGATTTTAAAAAATGTTAAATCAACGGTTTTCGCATTCCAATTAAACAGAGGTTATTTGAAGATTTAATGTGCAAGAAGCATTAGTTACAGATTTATATCCAGCCATTTTTAAGCGCAAAATGGAGAAATGTTCTGGTTCTGTTTTTGTCCAGAAGTCGAGGCAGTCGTCACTGGCTAACGGAGGTTTATGCTGTCGGAGTGACCACAGCACATTAGAGAATACACTAACCCTCAATTTTCAGAAGGCACACTGCCACTGAAACCGTGGCAGGAAGAAAATCAAACGACATGTTGCATCATCTCATGGAAAAATATCATGGAAAAGTCTGTCGAGTCGTTTCTGAAGCGTTTACTTATGAATTTGGGTCTAAAAGGCATTTAGCGCGTGATATGATCTCTACATATTTCTCGGCATATAAAACCTTTGCTCACTTTCCTACAGATGTTTTAAAAGATTTAATTATAAGAGTTACAACTGTTCCTTACACCTTATTGTACTGTACAAGCATCCAAACTTATTGTCCAACAGCGAGGCAAAACACAAAAACACACATTCGGGAGAAACGCGTCCGGGGTTAAATTGAGATGTTCTGTTGAGGAGGTTGAGTAGCACTGAATCTTTTTACTAAAGACAATAAAGTTCCTTGTGTGCTATTATGTAGAGTTCTTGACATTTCATTAGTTCGTTTTTAATTGCACACAAAAAGTTACTTACCTAAAATTTCTCCGTAACACTTTTTAAATTGAATCTTTAATTAACGTTATGCAGTAGACATACAATAAGCACATAAAACTAATTTTATATCAACTGTACAGTGTCTAAGACTTTTGTACAGTACTGTATATACAACAATTCCGCTAAGATTTGTGAAAATAAAATAAGGAATTGAGGTAAACCACTGTATTAAGACAAGTGACTCATGTTAAACAGGAATAAGCTACAGTTTTTAATTGTTGAAAGGTATTAAAGGTGTTTAAGGTTGGATATTTATGCTCTGTGGTAAGGGCCTAATTTAACTACAACGGATTTGCCAGATATTATCAAAATATTAAATATTTTCTTATCCTTTTTGCTGTCCAGTTTACCTTCTGTAAACCAAAGGCGGATCAGTTTATTCTTTATTAATGATCAACCCATCCACAACAGCACAAATATAAACGGACTTTGGGCTTCTTTGGAGAGAGAGGGCTGAAAGATCTCCCACAACAATGAAGCTCGCTCATCCGAGTGTGGCGAACCGTGCGACCATGAAGCTGGCCTTACTGCTGTTATTTATGTTATTAACCAACGCTTTCCCAACAGCAGAGGATACTGAGGAGCTAAACCTGGCTTCATCAGATACTCGGTCAACTTTTGTGGCCCTCACTGAAGTCCAGCTTATCGCTAACGGCCTCCTGCAGCTAGGTAAAAACCTGAGAGACTTTGTGCAAAAGACAACGGGCCAGATCAGCGACATATTGCAAAAGCTCAACATTTTTGATAAGTCCTTCAACCAGCTTTCTGTGCTGGCCAGCGAGATCAAAGAGGAAGAAGAGGAAATGAAGAAGACCACTGTGCTGCTCAAAGCCAATAATGAAGAGATCAAGAGCCTGTCTCTGGAGATAAACTCCAAAGTAGAGGACATCATGAGGGAGAGAATCCAGCTGCGGAATCAGGTTGGAGGACTTGAGGAGAAACTGAGTGGACTTTCTGAAGGTCTTCTCTCAGCAGATCAGGTTGCAGAAATTTCAGCACTCAAAGTAAGATTCTTTGGGCTTATTTCAAAGTTTATATTTCTCCTTGTTTAGTTATGTCCCTGTAAAATAAGCACTCTGCACTTACACAATAGTGCCACTAGTCAGAACGGTGTCTACCTAATATGCATTGACAAGTACAACAATAAGCTAACGCTAAGCACTGTGGCAGCCTCACACTGTTTTCAGACTGGAGCTTCAAACCTTGATCCTGGCCTTCAAAGTTGCGCAACAGAAAAACGTTACCTTTATTGTTGGTAAATCACGAATTTTGAACTGATAATGCCACGGTCAGCTGTCCTTGGGAGACCAAGAGTTTTTAGAGACCAATTAATTGTGCACTCTGGGTGGGTTAGGGTTAGGGTGTGGCAGTGAGCTCGGGTATGCGGAAGAGTGCAGATAGCACTTTCCTTCGAGTATGTTGTGCTGCTCTGTAACACAGCAGGAGCAGCAGTTTGAAAAGATGGTGTCTTCACATGTCTCAGAGGAAGCACATGCTAGCCTTCACCCTCCCCAGTTTGGTAGCTGTTGTGTGTAAAATGGGAGAGAATTGGCAAATGAACAAAATTGGGAGGAAAAAAAGGGTTAAAAAAACAAAAACAAACTTGGCCCCAGCTATAGGGTGCAGAGGCTCAGTCAGGGATAATCAGTTGTAAATGAACTGTGATCGATATTTTAGATGTTTAGAAAACTTTGTGGGGAGCAAAATACAGAACTGATATGGTGATCAGTTATACGGAATGATATCAACCCAGGAAGTGATCCAAGCCCAAGAAAGGAGTATCTCAGACCTGCTGAAGGCGGTAAAGGACCAAAATGAGCACTTGAATGGCCAGAAAAACAAGATCAAAAGTCTGGAGAATAAGGTAGTGTTTTGTTGTTGTTTTTTTGTCCAACCAAACCACTTATACGTGTAAACACAACCCAAAACATCTGATGCAACACTGTTGTCACTTCACTTCTAGCTTAACTCTGCCAGCCATCAGGAAACTTTGTTGAAGTTTAGTTGGGATGCCGAAACCTACAGCATGTCAGATTATCTGTCCAACTATTCCATTGATGGAAGCTTTTCAAGTGGTGAGAATTCCAGTGACGTGGACTTTTGAGTGTTTTAGCAATTCTTTGTACTGAATGTGTGAACGATTGTTCTGTAGATTTCCCGAGAGACTGCGGTGAGGTCTTCAGCGGTGGAGAGAAAACCAGTGGCCTGTATCCCATTAAGCCTAATGGATCCAAACCTTTCCTTGTGTACTGTGAATTCATAGAGGGTAAGAATACACACAAGACCCAGGACTTCTATTGTAACTCCTGATAAAATTCGGAGATATTCTTAAATTTAACGTAGGTGTAGGCTGATGTCCTGATAACATGAGCTCTGCACCCCACAGAAGGAGTGTTCACGGTTATTCAGCGCAGACATGGTGGCTCTATTGATTTTAACCAGTCCTGGCAAAGTTACGAGGATGGATTCGGAGACTTCAAGAGTGAGTTACGTATTTGGAATGTTGGTGCTCCTTGAAACTAAAAATACACCAATGAGAGTTTAACTCATTGCAGTGACAGAGAAGCACAAAGAAGCCCATTTCTGAGAGCTTGCCTCGATCAGTTACATTACACTGTACTGTACATCGAGGGTATAACTCTTACAAAGTCCTGTGCAAAGTCCCACAGTGTAACAGCAATATGACACCGAGTCACAGCAGAGACTCGGCTCGGCCAGTTAGAGATGTACGAGATGACGAGCGTGATGGAGTTGACGGTGGTATTCACATGAAAGTCGAAGCTTGGGAAGCTGATATGTTTGAGCAGTGTGTACATATGTGTACTGCATCACTATCAGCAGGTAGTTGAGTGGCATTGTGGGTAATATAGGAAATTGTTACCCAAAGTGAAAACTGACCAACATGCAAATGAAAATAAAAACTGCATTTGTAGTGACATCACCGTGTTTGGTGTTTAAAGCTTGTTACTTGTGCGCTGTACAGTAGGTGAGTTCTGGCTTGGTCTGAGGAAGATCTTCTCCATCACCCAGCAGGGCGGCTCTCTCCTGCACATTCAGATGGAGGACTGGAAAAAGGAAAAGCATTCAATGGAGTTCCAGTATGTATTGGAGGGCCCTGACTCCAACTACACCATCCACCTCAAGCCAGGAGATCCGACCCTGGATATGGACGTCCCGACAAGACTGAGATTCTCTACTAAAGACCACAACGATGGAAATGGACCCAAAGAACAAAACTGTGCTCATGATTATACAGGTACAGAAAGTAAAATACATTACGTGTACTAATCAGTCCATACAGGATTTCATTCAGGAGTTTTTATTTGTGATTGTTGTGGCCAAAAACGCTTGATTTTGTTGCAGCTTTTTTTCAAAACTTGCGATGCAATTTGCGTTTTTTTTTTTTTTTGCTGAAAGGTACTTGAATTGGAGAAAGTACAATTGCACAAAATTACTTTCCCCGTGATGCTTGTTAGTGAATGTGACGTTTTAGCAGTGCTCACGTTCAACGCACGTGAATCAAAGAGGACTTTGTCTGAATGCGCGTCGTGATGATGCCACATGGTGCGTCTAGGCCCAAATCTGCGGTAATTTTGAAAAATTGCAAGCTCCACCGAATATTGCGGAGTTTGCCTGCTTTTGCATTAATAGCAAAATCCTGGAGGGCCTGATTAATAATCAGACATTGGACCTCATTTATCGAGCTGGATACAACTTAATTTATCCGTAAATATTCCACAGGAGTGTTTACACAAGAGATGTGATGTTCAAGAAAATCCAGTTCGTATCCTACGTTTCGCTTCTGAGTTTGTGTAACTTTACATATAATGTGAACCTCGACAGATCGGCTTCAAATCATATAACTGTCGATGAGTTACTGTGATTTTACTACTTTACTACTTTAGAAGCGTAGGATACTTAAATTTTTATGTGTGGTTCTATTTAAGGAGGCTGGTGGTTCAGCACTTGTGGAGATGTCAACCTGAATGGAAAATGCATCCAGAGCCAACCTCGCAGGAAAGGAATCCAAGGGAAGCACAATAAAGGACAGTCCCACTTAAAATCCACACAGATTTCCATTCGTCACCGTCGGGAAGCATAGTCGCCTGTAAACCAAAAGAAATGATGTGGAAATGTGCAAATATGTGTTCAGCTTTTTTAACCACGTGAAACCTGACTCTGTAATTGAGCAACATGTTGTCCATTAAACAAAAAGTCCAATGTCTGATTTATTTCTGATACAGTTCTTGCGTTCTTTTTATTCTTAACAGTTCTGCATTTACTTTGACATACCAAACACACACACACACACACACACACACTTGATTGGTCACGCCCTGTTGGATGTCTCCAGTCTGCTTTTGTGATTTTCATTAGCTTTTTCCAGAGAGGACAATAAAAATCCTGGCTTGGACATTTCTCTAAGGATTTAATGATTAAGGTGAATTGTATTTAGGCTTTGTCAATGTTAAGATCCAGCACTCTTCCCGTTTTGTTTACTTTCTTTTGTTGCTCATGTGGTTTGCGTCGCATGTTTGACGTTTCATGACTCACAACATTTCCATATGTACAGAAGACGATGTTGAAGTGAAACAGACAGAACCCATGAGAGTAGCGACACTTTAGCGTGGGATATTTAAATATGACACTGAGCAGGATGGTATAGTCAGTATTTAGTTAACCACATTTTTTTTGAGGTATCCGCTTTCATCTGCATCTGTATGCCATTTGGACCATTTATTTCACCGAGAAACCACAGAATTTTGGCAGTTACTTAAGAAACCTCGGGTCTCCACTCACATCTGTATTATAAACAGTTCTCGTATTGTTTTTACAGAATCAGACCAACAATAAAGTTCTTTGAAGAGGTTTTTGTGTATTTTTTGTGTTCGTGTTTAATTGCAGCTGTGGCTCAGGTGGTAGAGCAGGTTGCCTGCTAATCGCAGGGTTTGTGGTTCGATCCCTGGCCCCTGCACATGCCGAAGTGTCCTTGGGCAAGACGCTGAACCGCAAGTTGCTCCCGATGGCAGGCTAGCGCCTTGCATCACAGCTCTTTGGTGTGCCATATGAATGGGGGTATGGGTGAATGAGAAACAGTGTAAAGTGCTTAGAACCGTTAAGGTTAAAAGGTGCAGACCATTTACTCCAATTTCTCAGAAAGACCCAAGAAAGAAAAGTCATGCTGGTGTTACTTAAATCTGTTTCCTCTGCTTTGTTTTGGAATATAAGTCTTCTGCTACCACCTAGTGTTATAGGAGTGATAAAAGGTTTATAAATAGGAAATGCTGCTCTAACACACCTGATTCAACTAATCATCTAATTAATCTCCCGTCCTGTGGGGGTTATGCTGCAAAGCAACGAGTAATGAGTTGATATTAACGTTGCTACTGCTCAGAAATACAGGGATGCTTTTGTGACTTCTCCTACATCGTTACCATGGTTAACGTTTATGATAATCCTGATCATCCTGAGAGTCAGTTTGACACATGAACGTTCTTCATTCCTCTGAGGGCGCCTCGGAGAAAAATGGTTCTTGAAGGAGTTTTTTTTTTTTTTTGTATAGTTAAGGGTTTGGAGTCCTCTTGTAAACTCTTGTAGAACCTTTAAGGGCTTCCCCAGAGGGAGCTCCAATTAACCCTTAAAGGAAACCTCCACCCTGAAAGACATTAAATATGCTTTTATTGAAATATTCATGATATGATTCTGGTGCTAATTTGTCGGTTGGTGCCGGTCAGTTTTCTTCTCTTTTTTTTCTCCAGTTTCATTTCTGCTGAACATTTCTGTTGAACATTTCTGCTGAACTAAACATTGGTGCTGTGTTTTCATTAATCCTGTGAGAGGTTAGCGGCTGTGTCCCACGCTAATGTCACACGGGTTCAACAATCTGAAACATGAGTGATAACGGGTTCCGTTAGCTCCTGAAAACAAAAGTTATTCAAGTTGTTCTTTGTAGAGTATCATCTTAGGAATGTTTTTTTTTCTGATTCATAGAGAAACACCGTATTCCCCAGAAAGGGTTTATCTGTCAGATATACTTTACAGGGCAGTGAAATTCTTTTCTTCACATAAGACAGGAATTTGGGGTCATATGGCTCTCTCCTAGAGAAGAGAGGGTTATGAGCCTAAAGGGCCCAACAGTGGCAGCTAGTGACAGCTGACCAGTAACACAAAGCCTTAACCGTTTAGCCACAACTGCCCCTACATAGAATCTTTTAGGAACCCTAAGGGTGCTAGATATTTTTTCACTAGAATTTGATGCACACTGTTAGGAAAATCGGAAAAACCCATCAAGGCGTGTCGCAACTCATAGGGTGCCAAAATGATCCGATTTCATTAGATAATTCACTGCATATCAGGTGGGTTTCGCCAGTGATTAGTTGACTAATGCAACCATGACGAGGAATCTTCCCTGTGTAGTGAGTGTAAAGTGTGACAGTGATGCCCCTTAACATATGTGAGGAGGAACTCGTCTTCTGTTACTCTCTTCCACTGCCGATTTATTTTTGGATGCCTAATGTCCAGCGCTGCCAGCTTCTGGAATGCTCCGGGCTGCTAGAAGGCTCTTTCCTCCTATCCTCTCCCCTCCACTCTCGTTCCCCATTCCCAGTGCCCTGACAGAGCAGTGTGCAGTAACACTGACCCCACTACCCCACTTCACGTTGTTGTTCTCTCCGTCTCTCTGAGCAATGGAGGACAGTCCTCTACAGGTGCTGCATCTCAACACCGCTCCGTATCCAGACCAGAGGCCCGGCATCAGCGGCCTTATAAAAAGCGTCCGTGTTTTCCAGTACAAAAGGAACTATCTGCAAAACTTCATCCAGAGTATCTTCTCCTCCATCGACCTGCGAGACCGCCAAGGCTCCACCATGGTGGTTGGAGGAGACGGGCGTTACTTCAACACCACCGCGATCCAGGTCATAGTACAGATGGCGGCGGCCAATGGGGTCAGTCGCTACCTTTTTAAAACCTTCTCGTGATTGTAATCAGCAGCAGTTATTTTTATTTTATAGTTTTTCTACACCTCGGCACTGTTTGTTTTCATTTCTTATCAGTCTCTCTAACGTGCATCCTGCTAAGCTTACTTCGATTTTTTACAATCCTGTAATATATGCCAGATTTGCTAGATAGCTGTTTGAGATTTAATCATTTTAATTAAAAAAATAAAAATAAACATTACAAGGACAATAATGCAGCATGTACTTTCAAATGATTAGCAAGGGTCAAGTGCAAGCAAGCTGCAAAACAGAGCTAATTATGTAGACCTGCTTTTGTTGTTGTCTCCTGTCCAACACGGATATTTGTTCTCGACACCTCTGCTGGGGTAATGATATTTATAGTCGGGGGGGATTGTAAATAAATTATACACCAACTATAAATGTTTTTCTAATTTAGCCAGTCGGGTTCCAGCACAGGTGGAGAAACATGAGTGTAACTGCTGTAGTGTTAAAAATCCCCCATGAAACGATGGCTATTATTTTAATCAATCCAAAGGTCATGGGTTTAAATATGATTTTCATCTGCTAAATTAATACATGCGAAAAGAAACTGGAGATAAAAAAAAAAAAGTGATGACCTTTGGAAAGGTTTGGTATTTTCTTTTTCATTTTATCACAATCAGTGCTATAGGGAAAGAACAACTTTACAGAATGCACAGAAGGAACAAAGTTGAAAGCTTTTTGAAAATATTATTTTTTGCCAAAGACTGAAACATTTGTATTGTAGTAAGGCATTATTTTGTTTCAGATCATAATTGGACGAGTGCTTAATTAAAGGACAATTAACAAACTCGTTAAATCATTGAGTGCTTGTTTCAAAACAAATAAATGTTGTGTACTACAAGTACCAATAAGCTCCGGATTGTT
Source organism: Ictalurus punctatus (assembly GCF_001660625.3). Classification (NCBI taxonomy): domain Eukaryota; kingdom Metazoa; phylum Chordata; class Actinopteri; order Siluriformes; family Ictaluridae; genus Ictalurus; species Ictalurus punctatus. The sequence goes on along the minus strand of NC_030422.2, from coordinate 11,947,495 downwards.
TACGGTAAAATAAAACGTCACCATTTCATGATTAGTGTCCAAACTTATGGACAGTCCATTTAAGCGGTTTTTAGGAAACTCTAAACTCATTATTATAGTAATTTAACATAAATAATAATCCCCTACACATTCTCAATCATTGGTGTATCTTTGAACTTTGAGGACAAAATCTCAATTTAAATTAAAAAAAAAATTGAGATTTTTCAGCTAGATGCTGATAAATAGCCTAAGCTTTCATTAATTCATATATTTAATCATTTGTTTAATAATTCATTATTATTACTTTTTAACCTCTGATATCAGCTGCATCATTCAACAGACTTAAATGGTGTACATGTCAAGAATATTGCTAGATTTTGTTAAAAATATATATATATATTCTCTATTATTTTGTTCATTAGTATGAAATATTATAGACTTGAACGTTAACCATTTTTTGAGCAAGAAAACAGACAAGAATCATTATGTTAGTTTATGTGCAATGACAGTACATTTAAGGTGATTAAAATCCTCTGCAGCTCACCTGTCCTCTATTACTTACCTGTCTCAGATAGGCCGTCTGGTGATTGGTCAGAATGGCATCATGTCCACACCGGCTGCATCGTGCGTAATCAGGAAGTTCAAAGCGATTGGTGGATTTGTGCTCACCGCCAGTCACAACCCTGGAGGACCAGACGGAGATTTTGGCATCAAATTCAACATTGCTAATGGAGGTAATCTGATAACAATATATCAAACATAAAATGAGTTTTGTATCTAATTACATCAAAATATATATTTTTCTTGCCTGGCTTAAAGGGCCTGCACCCAGCACTGTGACAGATAAAATCTTCCAGATAAGCAGAAGTATAGAAGAGTACGCCATCTGCCCTGAACTCATGGTGGATCTGACGACACTCGGCAAGCAGAGTTTCGACCTGGAGAATAAATTCAAACCGTTTACAGGTAGGTGAAGGCTTTTCTGGGGGCCTAGATACATAATAAAAGGAGTGTCCTGGACAGAGCTCCAACCTCAACCCCACTGAACACCTTTGGGATGAACTGGAACTGAAGCCTCCTTGCCATCCCAACATCAGCGCCTGACCTCAACCTTACTAATGATCTTGTAGCTGAATGAACACACACCCCCACAGCCATGCCCCAAAATCTAGTGCAAAGTCTTCACAGAAGAGTGGAGCTCATTATAACACCAAAGGAGGAATAAATCTGGACCGGGATGTTCAACAAGAAAATATGGGAGTGATGGTCAGGTGTGCACATACATACTTTGGCCGTATAGTGTATTATATAGACGTATAGACATCGACATAAAACTCAACTGCTTCACCACTGATAAGGGCATCAACATTTTAAAGATCATAACACAAGTTGACTTGCCTCAGATTTTCTTACTACCAGATATCAACATTCATTGAGTTATTCTAGACAAAGTTACTGTTACTATCATGGATTTTTCTATAACAGCAGGTACCCCAAGTGTTTTATTCCTTTTATACTACAGCAATTTGCCAACGATAACGTTTTATTTATTAATGAACTTCGCATCATACTTTTTATTTGCTTTCTCTACAGTTGAGATTGTGGACCCGGTGGAATCCTACGCCAACATGCTGAGGAACATCTTTGACTTTGCTGCGCTGAAAGAGCTTTTATCAGGCCAGAACCACATACGCATCCGGTTAGATGCCATGCATGGAGGTAGGAACTCTACTGTTGTAAATGTTTTCTTCTTTTAAGCATTATACAGATCAAGAAAGGCATGATTGTTGTATAAATTAGAGCTAGCTATGAGACCTTGAATGACTTCACAATGATGTGCAGTCAACATCTTGGCTGTCATCACAAGATGAACCTAATGGAACATTTGTATTTACTTCAAATCCATTTAATCTTTGTGAATATATACTATATAGTAATCTTTGCAGCAGAAGCAACAGATGTTATTTTTTTGAGGGCTGGGTCATCTAGATAGAGTTTCCGGCCTGCTGTTAAATGATTAAGAGGAGATGTCTGACATAACACTGAAACCAAAGCAGGATTTCCCCTTTCACATTGGAAGCCCTGTAGCATTTACTGAACTCTCGAACTGACATTTTGAAAAGCCAAGGAAGCCAATTCTCCGTCGCTAATTTAAAGTGAAAAGTTCAAATAGTATAGCCTGTGAAGGAAGAGGGGGGTGGGTGCTGGGATGTAGGGGTTCAACTGGTCATTCATTTCACTGATGGAAAAAAAAGCTAAACAAGATGCTATCACTGCATTTCTGATACAGGATGTTAAAAAAAAAATCTGTAACTGACTCAGTTCAGATCTAATCACATTTGCAACAAAAAGCATTTCAAACATCTAGCTGGAGTCTGGCATATGTGGACCTGGCACAAAAATACGGAGGTGTTTTGTTTTGTTTTGCTTGGCAATATCGGTACTGCCTGGCCTCCTGACAGTTAGATATGCTAATATTAAAATTTCAAGATATAACCCTCTAACATGTATAATGGTTTACTATGTTTAAAGATAAACATATGTTATTGTTTGGAATAATGTCTTTTCACAGGTCTTTCTCATATTTTTTCAATTACATGAAACTTTCATCAGTTGAACAGAATTGCAGGATTGCTTTTTTAAAGAAAAAGATCAAGATAATGATCTTGCCTTAAGAATGGTTTTTATTACAGGGACACTGCAGAAAAATGCTTCAAACCTAGATGATTATATCTAGACAAGCTCACAATAACAATATTAGGTTTTATGAATATCACAGTGTATGACTTATCCCATCATTCCTGGGTCTGGGGTTCCTTGGCAAGATTTCAAAACTGAACCCTCCAACATAATCTTACCCTGACCTTTGTAAAATATGTCCAGACCATAGTGCATGTTTGACAATTTATTTCTTTGCTTGTATTATACTGTTGTGAAAATTGCTCAATAAAAATGCTGTTTGATATTAAACCCTGTCAGCCATGCGTTGTCTGTATAATAGCACACTGAATGGCTAGAATGGCAGTAGACAGTTGTATAGATATGTTTCAAGATGATGTGGGCCAAATCTGGTGACGACTGGACAAAATTTGGAGTAAGAGGTGCAAAACTGGCAGTTAAATGTAAGCATTTTTAGTATGTTATTGTAGCTTTTGGCCAATAGGTGGCGATGGCACAAATTTTGTTGCAAAGGCTCAGGGCAGTTGCCTACCAAGTTTTTCGTCAGTGTGCAAAGTCATTGCTGAGATACAGCCTCACTTCCTGTTTGGTGGCTTCACTGTCAGATTCATTGGCCCATTACAGGTAAAGCAGAGTATTCAAAATTCTTTTGTGAGGCTTACTCTGAAGATGATATGTGCCAAATCTGGTGACGATTGGACAAAAGTTGTAGGAGGAGCAGCAAAAAAAATGTTTTTGACAAAATCCAAGTTGACAGAAAATCTAATTAGGAAGAAATTGACGTTACAGGGTACGTTGAACATGTCTCTACCCTGTGAATCTAGGGATGCTGGATTTAAAATTTTGGACACACGGTTCAAATGTTATGACCATAAACGTACTTCCAAATTTGACCCAATGGTGGTGCTACAGCATTGGCAGCACTTGGCCCAAATTTGGTCAGAATGTTCTTTAGACCCTCCCCAATCAGTGTGCCAAATTTCAGAACTTTTTACCAGATGGTTATATGAGCTGCCGTAGACACCATACACCGAAGAACAAGACGAAGAAATGGTAGAAAAAGAATAGGGTGCAGTGAAGGAATTTCTTGTAAATGATTACATATAATAAAAGAGCAATCTATCATAAATCACTACTGATAGTTTGGCTATACGTAGTTAAACTAGGACACTGCCTTATCTAGGACACTGCCACAATAAGTTCACTATAGCTAATGTTAAAATGCACAAAAGTAATTTTTGTAAACTAACTTACATTCTCCTTTAAATCTTCATGTATGATTGTCTGATATTGTACCCATCACTTTTTGGTCTTCATTTCTGTCCTGAAGTGGTTGGCCCATATGTGAAAAAGATCCTGTGTGAGGAATTGGGTTCTCCTGCCAACTCAGCCATTAACTGCGTCCCTCAGGAGGACTTTGGTGGTCAGCTTCCAGATCCGAACCTGACCTATGCTGCAGATCTGGTGGAGACCATGAAGAGCGGCCAGTTTGACTTTGGAGCTGCCTTCGATGGTGACGGTGTGGGTGTTTTTAAAGAGTTACACCATTATAGATAAACAATTCATCCTCAAATAGCTATTAATCTTTTCAGTATGAAAATCTGTCAGTCAAGATTAGTTTAGGAAAGAAAACTTCCTTAGAGGTCATGTGACAACCAAAATATCAAGGGTGTTAGTGACCTACCTCAGTGTCAGTCTCAACCCCAGCTTACCCTGTGTCTCTTTCTCTCCAGGACCGTAACATGATCTTGGGGAAGAACGGCTTTTTCATTAACCCCTCAGATTCGGTTGCTGTTATTGCAGCAAACATCTTCTGCATACCTTACTTTCAGCACATGGGAGTAAGAGGCTTTGCCAGGACAATGCCCAGCAGTGGAGCCCTCGACAAGTAAATACTTAAAAATAACTTTCATAACTCAATGTGTATCTTCTCATATTATTCTAGCACGATGATGGTTTTTATCTCAGTGTAAGCAACTTCAAAAAGACCACACTAGAATGAGCATAGTGTGTTTATTTGAGCTGCAATCACACTAGAAATTTGCAGTTTGTACATATTTGTACAAACTATCAAAAAATTGGTACAAATTGCAATGTAGCTCCGACTTAACATTCTGGTTTCAAGTTTAAAGGTTTTATTCTAGTTTCAGCATCTACGTACATGCAATTCAACCGCCCCAAGATAGTTTGGTTACTAAATCAAGTTATAAATCAAGTTTTGTACATTGGGAAACTCTATCTAGCTTGCTATTCTCTCTTAGCTGAGTGCTAGCAAAAAAATTTAAATAGAAACACAAATATAACAAGACATCTAATTCAGCTTCCCAGCCAAATGCAGACAAGTATATTTATGGCTCAATTTATAGTTGGGTTGGGGACGCATCATGCCTGCACACTGCTAAAATGAGTACTCTATTAATTTGGGATCTAATGCACAACAAAGGGCCATCTGGTCACAGCTCAGCACAGGCACACTTGTGGTACTGATCAATGATATAAATTCCCATGTGAACTCAGCACAGAGGTTCTGCTCAAGAACAAAATTAACTTCACTGAGCTGAATGTTACAAAACCGCTAGTGTGATTTAGTCCTTAAACTCGGATGTAGTTTTGAGTGAGTTCAGAAACGTAACGTGGCACTCATTCATTGCAGTGTGGCTAAAGCAACCAAGATTCAACTGTATGAAACTCCAACTGGTTGGAAGTTCTTTGGAAAGCTGATGGATGCTGGTCGCCTTTCGCTGTATGGAGAGGAGAGCTTCGGCACAGGTAGTGAATGTAATAAATGCTGTGAATGGTTTATTTATTCATCCTTTATAGAATTATTTAAACTGTCCAATTAGTTCACAATCACACATCACATGAAGCTTGTTTCCCTCTTTTCAGGTGCGGATCATATCCGTGAGAAGGATGGGCTTTGGGCTGTACTCACCTGGCTCTCCATTCTTGCTTTTAGAAAACAGAGTGTTGAGGAAGTCATGATCGATCACTGGAAAACCTACGGCAGAAACTACTATACCAGGTCTGGGATGAAAAGGACAATCTTTTTTTTATTTTTTTTCTAATTATCATTAACCTCTTGACATAAAGGAAAGAAGTGAGGCATACCAGCAAAATAATTAGTTCTATTAACTGTAAATACCAATAACATCACCTTGTTTGAGAAATGTAAAGACAAAATTGTATTAGTTTTTATCCCCTTGTCTCAGTTCTTGGTGTGGGGGTCTCTTCCGAACCTGGTAGGTACGACTATGAAGACGTGGCGATAGACACGGCAGTGGACTTGATGCTGGATCTCGAGGTGATCATTTCAGACAAGGCATTCGCTGGACAGATATTCATGGTCGGACAGAAAACCTACGAAGTGGAGAAAGCCGACAACTTTGAGTACAACGACCCTGTAGATGGAAGCGTCACAAAGAACCAGGTAATGCAAATCATTTCTTTGTGAAACACAACATAAAATCCTAATGTCTCTAATAATAAACTTCTAACCAAAACTATTATTGTTTTAAAAAAAATTTCCAACAGGGCCTGCGAATTATATTTAAAGGTGGCTCTCGCATTATTTTTCGGCTAAGCGGAACCGCATCGGGGGCCACAATACACCTCTACATCGACGGCTATGAGAAAGATGAAAATGAGATTTTACAGGATGCACAGGTAATTTGAACTGCATTTTTTTTTCACTGGATGCTACTTACAGTAGATGTTACTTGATTTCAGAATCACAGTTGATTTTTAGAAACTTTACAAAGACTGACCTAATTTGAACATGAACTCCAGAACTATTGGACTACTATGTAATTTTTAATTAAAGGAAATGTAAGTGTTTGGTTTGAGAGGGTTGTTTGATGTACATATATACAATCAATACACAGTAATTTGGGGGTGCCAATACTTCTGAAACTGACTAGAAATCTTATAGAATTGTGTTTATTACAATTTAATTTCAATCATCTTGTACAAAATAAAGCATTAAATAATGACTATAAGTGACGATTGATTTCAAGCTCAAATGACTCACTTCTCCCTACACAAGCGCACTACATCAAATATGACAGTCACGTTGTGCGCCCTACATAGTGTAACTCTGTATCCTCTAGGCAGTTGTATTGAATACAGGCCACACCGCAATTTTGTTTTAACACTCGGGTTATTTATTTATTTATTTTTTATTTACCTCAGGTGAAGTTGGCCGACCTGCTGAGCCTCGCGCTGAAGTTGTCGCAGCTGCGTGAGAGGACGGGGAGAACCAGTGCTATTGTCATTACATGATATATATATATATATATATATATATATATATACACACATATATAATTTGTGTTTCTTTTGTCTAACTTTTTTTGTAATAAAATTCACTTTTGGAAAAAAAGAAAAAAAGAAAAGTTGTAATGGCGTCTTGTCATATGCACTCACCTCCTCGAGCGGGCGCGCGCCTGTATGTTCGCGTAGGCACTTTCTGTCCACTGTTGCTAAGCAACAAAAGACTCGCTCCTTGTCAAACATTACATCCAAATGTAAGTGAATCTTATTAGTGTTTTACCCGCAAAATTACTCTTAACACAAATGTAAGTGAGAAAAAACGTTCAGGCACATAACATTTTGGATTGTAATGGGTTTTTTTCTTTTAAATTTATCCGAGGCCTGTCCATTACTCTTTTTTTGTTATATATTTCTACCTGTAACATGCAACAATAAAAGTTTATGGCTTTGTTTGTAACTGGTCAACTTCCTCCTGAGAAAACCTCACCTGTGTACAATTTATACCTGTCTCTCTGCTTTAGGTTGTAATTCTATCCGGCACTACATAACTTTAAGCTTCAAAGTTCCGAAATGGAGGCTGCTGAGACTCCATCGAGTCATGTCCTCAGTACCAGAGGGGATGAAAAAACCAGAGATGGAGAGTAAGAATGTCTTACCGCAACATCTAAATTGTAATATTTTTAAAGTCCTTGTCTATACAAGGACCTGGTCTATACCCATATGATGCTCTGCTTTATATTCAAGATATTGTTGCGTTTAAACAGTATCTTTAATCCAGAATGCAAAGATGTCAGATCTGAGCAAAGTGCAAACATGAACGCTTGTGTCTCGGTGCTCAGTGCTCGCTGAACTGAAGTGCTCTTATGCATGACATTCATGAATGCCTGAGCCAAGCCTTGAACCTCCCACTGATCTACTTATTCCAGGGTTGTGTGCAAAATTGTCTTTGAAGAGTATCTCAGCGAATGGGTTAAAATCGCCACCACAAGATCTGGACATTTGAAGGGGAAAGAATGTAAGTACAACACCTTAGCACTTAGTGCACAAGTGAGAAACTCATGGAAGACTCAGAGCACTGAGACTGCACCTCCTTCACTGTTAATGTTTATATTTCCGTCCTAATTTTACCTGACACGCGCCATTTTTGAATATTGAGATATATACAACTTTAAGTACACACACACTTATCTTTCTCTCGTTGATTTTTTCAGCGCTGGATGAAGCAATCAGGCGTCCAGAGAGGTTTGCAGCCCGTTATGGTGTCTCAGGCAGTGAAAACGATGAGCTTGTTGAAGAACCACGCAAAATGTGAGCTCCCAGATCCAAACAGTGACTTTCACGGCATGCCGTCTTGTGGTTGGTTGTTTGTAAAATTGGTCAAACGGTGTCTTCTTTAGTAACAAAAAGTATCAGACTCTTTAATTAAATCTAGAGACATCTCAAACTTGACGATCCATGGGTGAATAGCTGATAAATTAATTTCAAACATTCAAACTGGGAAACTAAAGCACAGATGTACTGTCAAGCTCTATGTTAGCTAGTTAAGCGTATTAACACATACTAGGGATGTGCATGAGGGAATAACGTTTACAGATGGAAAAAAAGAGTGAGTATTTGAATTCCCAGAAAGGGATGACTTGTCACCAGCATATTTAATAGTACCCAGTGCAGCAGGGTTTGATTTATTTTCACCTGTGGTCACAGATATAAAGGCACCATGAATGGCCCGAGACGTTCAAAGAAACACAAGAGCAGACAGACTCGAGTCGAACAAATGAGACGGATCTACCTGCTCTGTAGAACTCCAGGTGATTCACTCATGCAGGAAATAAACTAAAAATATCACATACTGATATGTGGTATGATATGATACGAAGCCATGCCTCAAACCTACAAGGCCACGCCTCCATTACTGGAGCTAACAGGTATATAGGCCACCCCTCCTTAACTAGGACTGACTGACACATAAGCCACACCCCACTAACTGACACTCAGAGGCCACACCTCATTCACCATGACCGAGGCCACACCTCATTGTGTGATCAGAGAGCCACACCCCTGTTAAAAGTATCCGTGTGAGGTTACTGAACGTTTTGTTTCATGTTTAGACACAGCAGCTCCTCCGGTTCCAGCACTGAAAGATTCCGTCCATGACGCAGAGAGACGGGAATGCTGGGAAAGTGAAGTAGACAAGCTGGTAGCGTGGACACACTCTCTGTCCTTTGAGGAACCTGATAGACCATAACTCGGACTCCAAGACAAAGAACCGGGAAGATACAAAACAGTCTACAGTTCTGTATTGATCTGTAGTTTATACAAGTCTAAAACTTTTTTTGTGTGTTTATAGCCTGAAAATTATGGTAGGCCTTATAGTATGGAGAATACAGTAATTATAATTTTATACATGATCTTACACATGACTTCTGTATGCGCTGATTTACTTCTAGGCATGTATGGAAAAAAAAAACAGGAAGCTTTTCACCAATAAAATAAAGAGAATTTTAATAAGGTTTGAATGAATTTGACAAAGACGTCAACAACAAAGCAGCAAATTGAAACGTCACTTTTGATTACTGATCACAGCCAGATCCCTCGCATTTACCTGCTATGTGACGATTCTGTGCAAACTGCAGAGGACTACATGACGCATATTTGTAATAGATTTATGTAAAATGTAAAAAAATATATTTCAAAAGGCAAAATGACAAAGGTATGGTGGTAATGGAAGAAAATATTACACAGATTTGTTTATCTCCCAAGTGCAAATTTTTATCCTGCAAGTTGTTGATCTCTCCAGAATGTGAGTTAGTACAACGTTTTGCTTTCACTTATTAGACTATCCTTAACCCATAACCGCCGTTAATCCTTAACCCATGTTGCGTAAGCTTGTATTGTCGTGGTTCGATTATTGGAAACGAAAGCACTCGGTCACAAATGTTCAATATTAACGAGTAGAAAAAAAACCCCCTCGTAATTACAAGATAAAAAAATTCACAAAGGCGCGATATTACCTCGCAACTGCAAGATCATTATTTCTCATACGTGGTGGAATCAAGGTTCCATACTGTAACAGGGAGCGTTATGAATGTTAAGTGTAATGCTGGAACGTGCCAATAATCGATTACACACCAACGTGCACAGGACGAATGTTTTTATCATGAACTGGGAGAAAGCAGATATCACGTCAATATAATTACGTGACAGCAGCTGTCTCATAACGTCATGCCGCTATTTTGCCTATTAAAGCAGCGTCACGGATTTGTTTCACCCGATTTATTAAACGTTAACATCAAGTACAAACACTACAGAAAGAAAAAAAAAAACAAAACACCTCGTCATCTGTTTTTGTAACTTGGGGTAGTTTTCGCCTAAAGGTTTACAACAGTGGGTGGAGTCAATGCGAATAGATTAATTTATCACCTGACACATGGAAGTCAATTCAGGAACAGAGATTGTGTGTGTAAAATACCACTATGAGCATGTTAAAACGTGAGCTTTTTTTTTTCCTCGGCATGCTCAAAAATAATGAATTCCCCAAAAAGTTCTTCACGCTCACACCTCCGATGCCTTTTACTCTTTTACACTAGTATTTCATTTTGAAGAGTTTTTTCCGATTCGCTGCCTTGAACTGGCGTTCCACAACTCGCAGCTATCGAGAACAATTAGCACACACAAAAATCCCATTCCAATACCGCTTCCTTCCCAGACTTAGTACATGGCATCATTAATGCGAATAATAGTTTATAAATCACATGCGACATGTCCCACTGTCTGCAAACGCTAATTACAAACGAAAGTAATCAGATACCTATTCCACAACCCTTGCTGTATTTAGAAAAGTCTTTACTTTTTTGTTTGTTTTACTTAAAGGTAAGAAAGTAGCTGTGTAGAATGTGATTTGTAAAGCTAGTGAAAATGGGATAAATTGACTTTAAATCAATTACCAAACTAGCAGAAACATTCCTTATTTCGTGCACAGAACAGTTTTCCTCCAATGTCTTTGTACAGCGTAACAATTTACACGCCCTTTTTTTTTTTTTTTTTTTTTACATCAGCCAATCAGAGCATTTCATTGTTTAAAGTAAACCAAATAAATCTTAGTCTGATTCTGTCATGATTTACTGTAGAAAAACTGCCTTAAACGGTACAATCGAAGTTTTTAACTGAAGCAGTTTCGTAAATCAAAATCATTTCAGCGTCAGTCCTTTCCGAAGCCACGCCCCTCTAACAAGTACATGAACTGTACAAATGCTAACGCAAGAGGAGGGGCTTTCTTTATCCTGATTAAAGAGGTTAAACGTCGGTGGTGCACATCATGTGTTGTTTCTTTTGTTTACATTCTAAAGTGTTATGGAGGCCAAAGTTTCTCCTCTGAGGAGATGTCCTGACTCAAACGTCACCCGATTACAACTTTAATGTCTGAAAAGATGTCCCTAATGAGTGTTTTTTGCAGAATAAGAAAACTAAGGCTAAATTATTGAGGGATTTTTATCTGAACATACAGTACAACATCTAGTGTAAAAGTACCTCACTACCAGGATAATTATTCTTTTAATTATCCTTAATCCGGCCAGATTCGGACTGTTTAAGTGCTCAAAAGATGTCAGATGTAATAATACAACCTGCTCAATTGTCAGCGAATAATTCTGAATGAGTTCAGGCCATAAAAAGAAAAAGATAAGACAATACGATATACAAGAAAATAAAAGGATTAAAAAGTGAGTGCTTTAACAGCTGCGCAGTAAACTGAGCTCTTCGTCCGACAAGAGACACTCAAACTCCTCGATCAGGCCTTTGAAGTCCACGCGGTCCTCTGGAGCGTGAGCCCAACACCTCCGCATCTGTATGTACACCTGCGGTACGTGAGAACATGGAGAAGAAAAACATGGAGAAGGACAACATGAGAATGTAGAGAAGAACACGACAATGTAGAGAAGAACATGACAATGTGGAGAAGGAGAATGTGGAGAAGAAAATGACAATGTGGAGAAGGACAACATGAGAATGTGGAGAAGAACATGACAAACGTGGAGAATAACATGACAATATGGAGAAGGACAACATAAGAATGTGGAGAAGAACATGACAATGTGGAGAACGAGAGTAGGAGAATGTTAAGGAGGAGAACGTGTCTTACCTTATCTGGGCAAGATGGAGGACAGGACAGCCTCCAGCCACCTTCTAGAGCCTTCACCAGTCGCGCCATTGTCATCTGACCGTGCGATCGGCCAATCGTGCTCAGGAACATCTTTGGGAGAAGAAACGAAAAGTAAGACCAAAATTTCCTCAAAGGCAGTTTGGTTCTCCAAAAAAAACAAAAAAACAAACAAACAAAAACGTGCAAAAACGTACAAAACATTTATGTAATGTTTATGGAAGGAGTCTCCAGTGTCAGAGCTTTATAACAGTCAAAGGTAAAGGTGTAACTCCGATCTTCAGGATCTATAACGTCAATCTGCATTATTTTTTGTCTTATTAATGTGAAGAGAGAGAATAAAGAGAGAGAATAGAGAGAGAGAATAAAGAGAGTGAAAGAGAATAAAGAAAGGGCTGGTGATGGAATGAGTGTTTATAGCTGCTAGAACATAAGTGAGAACAGGAACTAACCTGAGGATATTCTAGTAAGAAAGATGAAAGAACATGAATACGGTAGCTTGGTGATATTTTACCTCAGGAGGACTCATCTTGCGGTCGCAGTAGGTCATGAGCTCATAGAGCGTGACGCCGAAAGACCAGACATCCGAGGCTTTGTAAAACTTTCTGTGGATCAGACACTCAGGTGCGTACCTGGATAAACAGATGGGTAACTTTACTGTCCAGTCCACATGGACGTTAAAGGCGTTATGGGCGTGTCCAAGTTCTCACCAGTACACCGGACTGTCCTGCTCCTCCCTGACCGTGTAGTACTCCTCGTTGTTTTTGATGCTCTTGGTCAAGCCGAAGTCTCCGATCTTAACCAGCGTCTCGCTCTCCACCAGCACGTTACGAGCCGCCAGGTCTCTGTGGATGTAGTTCTGAGAGCCCAGGTAGTCCATTCCCTATAAAACACACACACACACAGGGGTAATCTGGAGGACAGTCACTATTCTGATCCTCTGTTGATGATGATGATGATGATGAAGGCTTCAGTACCTGACAGATCTGGATGGCGTAGAGCAGCAGGCGCTCTTGGCTTGTCTGAGCTTTGTGTCGGGGCAGATAGTCCTTCAGGCTCCCCGCAGGCAGATACTCCATGATCAGCTTAATCGTTCTCCCACCTTACACACACACACACATTTACATTTTACTTTCTAATCTTATGCTTATTCTGTTCTTAAAGCATCCTTGGTTTTGGGAATTAAGAGAGAGAGAGAGAGAGAGAGAGAGAGAGAGAGAGAAGTAACAAAGAAAAAAAAAGAAAGAAAGGTGTTTGTAAAACATTGTTGGGGTTGAAAAATGACCAAAACAAAGTAAGAAATTTTTTTTTTAAAATAAATAAATAATTAGCATTGAAAGTAATGTTACTTTTCAACAAATAAAACAATAAAAGCAGGATAATTATAAATTATTATCACCAACGTAATATGAAACCAAATAACAATGATTAATAAAAATGTTATAAATTAGAATTCTGATATAAAAGTTACTTTTATATATATATATATATATATATATATATATATATATATATATATATATATATATATATATATATATATATATACACACACACACACACACACACACACACACACTCACTCACTCCTAAACTCAATTTACATAAATATATATATAAAATAGTGTGAATCAAAGTATATTTATTTATCTTTTTTCCCCCCATTCATTCTGTAACAGTGTGTTGTTGTGGTGTATGTATTTCTGTAGTTATGTAACTTGGGTTTAGGAGTGAGTGAGTATTTACATGTGTGTGTGTGTGTGTGTGCGCATGTGTGTGTGTGTGTACATGTGTGCGTGTGCTCTGACCCTCCTCTGTACAGATGCCTTTGTATTTGACGATGTTACTGTGGTAAAGCTCTCTCATGGTGTTGATTTCTCTCCTTAAGTTGCTGCACTCGGGTCCGTCGCTCTCTGACTTCAGCGACTTGACGGCCACCTTCTGCCCGCTGTGGTCTCCGTGTGGGTCGTACAGACACAGCTCCACCTTCCCGAAGTGACCCTGCAGCACAGCGGCACTCTTAAACATCTCTTACACACTGACGCACACTGCAAAGCGTAGGTTTAGGAGGAGAATTGTTGAGCGTGTGTGACGGTGAGCAGCCTTACCTCTCCCAGGTCCCGTATCGTCTTGAGGAATCTGCTCTCGAACAGCGTGGGGTCAATTTCCTGCACAGGAACGCCGCCGGACACCATGGCCGGGTCTGAGGAGAAACAAGAAAAGGCGCAGCGAGTTCGTATCTACAACACGACATGGCTGCTTGGTGTAAAGGCTTTGTGAAATAATCTCGGCTCACTCTGCTCCTTGATGCGGTCCAGTTCTCTCACTATGGCTCTGAAGAACGGTCTCTTACTGGGGTCGTAGTTCATGCACTGGGTGATGAGCTCGGCCAGTTCGCTGCAGTTGGGAATCGTCAACGTGCCCTCGGCTTCGTAGAACCATTCCTTCTGCTCACACACACACACACAAAATGAAGAGTCAGATGAGGATTTAAATGCATTTAAATATGCCTTAGTAAAAGTGAAATGAGCACAGCACTGGTGTTAGTGGTGAGAGTGAAGCACCTCGGCACGTTTCTTGTCCCTGAGTGGCACTTCTCCGTTGTAGCAGATTTCCCACAGCGTCGTCCCAAAGCCCCACTTATCCGCTGCCACGTTCTGCGCTTTAGGGTTCTTCACACACTCTGGGGCAATCCACGGGATCCTGTCGATACACTCTGTCACACACACAGCAATTAATACATTGCTTATTAATAAACTATATAAACAATTATATACTGTAGAAGCTTTATTCACTACATACATCACACCATCAGCCCAATGTGGGGGTGTCCCAATCCACACACAGTGTTCACTACTATCATCAGTCCAATGTGGGTGTGTCCCAATCCACACATGCTATTCATTATTTTTCCTGTACTGTAAGTAATGTGTCCCCACCAGAGGGTGATGTGTGTGTAGTATTAGCGTGTTTATGAGCTCGGCTCTTCCTTACCTTCTCGGTTGAGCGCAGAGATGGAGACTCCCGGCTTGCTGAGCTTTATGAACGGCGCTTGTTGCCCATCCAGACCATCTTTCGATAGCAGGATGTTCTTTGTGCACACGTAGCCATGGACGAGCTTCTTATCCTCCTGAAGGAGAAAATGGAAACGTGATCTTAAAAATGCACAGAAGAATTGGCCACTCCAGTAAACCTGCGAGTTTATAACTTGAACAAACTTAGTCGCTAAGATCCTTCCTACGTTAATATGTGATGCTAAATGTGTGAGACAGCGTGTTTCATCTCACCAGGTAGCTGAGGACACTAGCGAGCTGCTCAGCGACCTGAAACTTCCAGGATGGCGCAAGTTCGGCGTGATGCGCACGCATAAACAGATCCAAAGGTCCGTGCTGCACAAACTCCTCCACCACGATGACTGAGGAAGACAAACAGCACTAATTCGTTAACACACGATTTCTCAAATTCACGAGATGTATCCGTTAAGCTG
Source organism: Ictalurus punctatus (assembly GCF_001660625.3). Taxonomy (NCBI): domain Eukaryota; kingdom Metazoa; phylum Chordata; class Actinopteri; order Siluriformes; family Ictaluridae; genus Ictalurus; species Ictalurus punctatus. The sequence goes on along the minus strand of NC_030422.2, from coordinate 11,931,926 downwards.
TGACATGTGGAGACACTTACTGTCCATGCTGTGCATGCAGATGCCATACAGATGTGTCATGTGTTTGTGTGAGATCTGACGCAGCTGACTTACGGTCTCCAAAAAGGCCTGTGGAGAAATAACAAGTCACAGCGTTACACTAACTAGCTGTCTGTCTTTCTGTCTTTATATTTTTCTCACTGCCTTTAGGTCTCTCTGTGAACACACTCCTTGGAACAGAAGTTCTGTCTGTTATTTTTAGGGACTCGTATACAGGTGTGTTGAATTTCTCAGTGTAGTGTAGAAGTGATTATGAGCACAGGTGTGGTGTGTTCTACTGTATTTCAACACACACACTTACAGAAACATCCTTAAGTCCTGCTCCGATCACCTTCAGCACCACAGGGACGTCCTCAGTGTTGAAGCTAATCAGATTGTCCTCATCGTTCTTCAGCCTCAGCATGCCTGAGTAGATGTTCGTACGAGTTCCTTTCCCCAAGTGCTTGTCCTGTGGAGCACACAGAGACACAGAGAGAGAAAGAGAGAGAGACAGACAGAGTTTATTCTTCATTCACACTGAACTGTGACAAGACCCAACCTGTATCTCTGTCAACCTGCCTGTCTGTCTCTATCTGTCTGTCTATTCCTCTCCAATTCTAGAAACACTATGAAGTAAAACAGGAAATAATGTTGGTCATTATGGGATTATCAATAAAACAGGAAGTGATGTTTGTTATTGTGGGATTATTAGTAAAACAGGAAGTGATGTTTTGTAAATTTCTAGAAACAAAAAAAAAATTGTTTTATTTCTTTGATCCAAATTTAATTGATTTCAGATTGATTTAAATATTTATGTACTTCTTAGTTTTAGTTTTTTAAATAAATGCATATACGGTTTCTAAATACAGTTTTGAATTTTATGGGATAACATTTTTTTATGGGATAAAACTTTTGATCTAACAGCCATTGTGTGCACAAGAGAAAACTCAACCCCAGTTCTTTGGAAGTTGACTCTGACAGTCCAGTAATTCAATGAATCAGTGACTCTGTGATTCAGTGACTCTCTGCATAAATCTGATCAGCATCAATGTGGTGGAAAGCCCAGTATTTCAGCTCACAGTGACTCAGAGGAACAGGAAGAGATCTAATTACAGATCAGATTCCAGAGAAAGAGCTCAGGATCAGTGTCTGGGTTTTTAAAGAAACAGTGGGCCGGTTCGAACCTGTATGATGTCCTCTTTGTTGATGCGGTGGAAGACGAGCTGGCTGCTCAGGGAGGGCGGCGTGATGGAGTCCGGCCTCGTCACCAACAGGAGATTAGACAGCTCTGCAACACAAAACAGCACAGAACCATGAGATCAAAACCGACAACAGAATAAATTAGCAGTTAGAGTTATAAAAATTTATTTTTTGTTAGTGTTCATTTAAGACACACATGGGCCACACCTCCTTCACTGAGACACACCCACAGGTCACACCTCCTTCACTAAGACACACCCACAGGCCACACCTCCTTCACTGAGACACACCCACAGGTCATACCTCCTTCACTGAGACACACCAATGGGCCACACCTGCTTCTATGAGACACACCCACGGGCCACACCTCCTTCTCTGAGACACACCCATGGGCCACACCTTCTCTGAGACACACCCACAGGCCACACCTCCTTCACTGAGACACACCCAAAGGCCACATTTCCTTCACTGAGACACCCACAGAGGCCACACCTCCTTCACTTAGACACCCACAGGCCACACCTCCTTCAGTAGGCCACACTTCTTTCACTAAAACACATTTATTCCCGTATAAGTCGTTATGAAGTGATTAATGAGATGAGTGTTCAACCTCGAGGTTGAGGAGGACATCCTCGTGCCAGTTTCAGGGTGGTGTTGTCTGTACTCAGACAGTGACCACACAGCCGATCAGTCAGCTCCCTCAGCGTGGGTTTCTCCACGTCCGTCCCACAGAGACGAAATCCACCCTCGGTCCTCTCGATCTGAAAGTTCTTGAAGGTCTTGATGATCTCACCCGAAATGTCTCTCTGGAAAGGGGACATGAGGACAAAATTTTTGTAATTTTGCCTCTGTAGACCACCACAGTGGATTTGAGATATTGGTGGTGTACAGAGTGTCACTGTCCAAAGACCTGTCTGTAAGCGCTGCAAAATCTAAATAGAACGTGTATAAAATAAGTGAAGTTTTTAACTCTGGTTAAGATTTTAATTGATATGTTAAGCCTAAATTAACTAATTACTGAAGTCTAACAAAATCACTAATCATCTAAAATCATTGCTTAAATCCAAAGCGTGTTTAACCTCATTGCAGATGACGGTGAGCAGGACGTGGTCGTAATGAGCACAGCTCCAGCGCAGGATGTACATGCCCTCCTCATAACCTTCCTGTTTGAGCTTATGAATAGCGTACTCGGTGCTGTAGGAGACACAACAAATCACGTTGTCACGGGTGCATTGCGAAATTTTCATAACAAAACAAAACAAAGCATAAAACCATCATGGCTTTACCTGATTGGTCCGTGACATCCCTCACGCAGGTTGGTTTCTACGAAGACGGGAGCGACTTCGGTGCACAGGAAGTGATGCGCGTCTACAGTGAGCCTGAAGTAGCCGTCTATCAGGCTGGCAAACGCCAGGGCCTCCTCACGGCCAGCAAAGCGCACTTCCTGTTTGTTAGATGTAGATGTTACGTTGCAGATGTTTCTATAGCAACTTTATCTCACGTGCAAAAGTGTAGACATTGGGAATTTACATGCTCACATATTTTAAGTAAGTAGGTGTAAAGAGGATTGATTCCAAGTAACCTAATTACTACCAAGAACTCTGGTACTTCCTGGTTTCCTGTTTTGTTTTGGTTTTAATTATGGACCCTTATAGCTCCAAAAAAAAAAAAAAAATTACAAGCATGGGTCCGAATGTTCCGGGACCAAGAACTCAGGAATTTCAGGAAGCACAAGAAGTAAAAGTCTAGGTTTGGGATTCGAACCCAACCCACGTGTGGGTCGAGGTGTTCCAACCAAAATAAATGCTAAGAACGATATACCATTAGTGCAAATTATTGCATTTTATTTATGTGAATCTGAAACACACGTACCATCCTCCTGTTGTCTTGTCTGTAAACCGTGACCGCCGCCTCCTTGATGACGATGTGCGTGATCTCGTGGAAATCCGAGAATGTTGTCCAGCTGTCATTTTTACTGACGTCGCAGAGCTGAACCTGTTGTCTTTTGTTCCTCTTCGATTTCCTCTTCTGTTGAATCAGGCAGGTCTTTTTCATAAAAACAAACAAACAAACAAACAAACAGAAGAGAAGGTTACAGGAACAGCGCCACCATCGCTTACGGACTTCGACCAAAGCCTATAAACGCAATAGAGAGAACAGAGGACGATGGTGAGGATGGCCAGTCTAAGCACCGTGTAAACATTCAGACTCTGAAACAATAGTCTGATAACACACACACACACACACACACTTCTTATTACTAGTGTACTATTATATAATAATTAAAACACCATCGCACCAATGTTGGTGTAGTGATTAAACAGGAAGGTGTTTACTAACTTTTACAGCACAGTGCTGTTGTACTTTTTTTTCCTGTTGTACACAGTACTTTTTTAATACAGTATTGTTTCTACAGTAACCGCTCGTTCACAGCGTCATGTACAATGTGTCAACGTTCTGATGTTTTCTGTAATCTATTTATAGCGTTCACGGAAGGAGTCTCCAGTGCCAGCACTTCGTAACAGTATCGTGAAAAGGGAACTGAACCGATTCACAGACATTCCATAACATTTTGAAATTTTAGCAAATTTAGTTTTAGTCCTTTGATGTAAATGTGCATTAGTTATAGTCTGATTTTTCATAATTTTGGTTGTGGTTAGTTTTATTTTAAATAAACACGGCAATTTTACTTAAAAAATGAAAAACAGCGGTGGCTGAAACCAACATGCGCCCACAACATGCAGCTGAATCTAAAATACTTCAGATAGTCCAAAGTGTAATTGGATGTACATGGTGTGTGTGTGTGGTGTGTGTGTGTGGGTGTGTGTGTGTGTGTGTGTGTGTGTATGTGTGTGTATGTGTGAGTGAAAGAGAAAGAGAGTGATGGCACATTTCCCTACGAGGAAATAAATAGTTGTGGTTTCTCTTTCATGGCTCAAATGAAAACGAACAAAAATGGAAATATTCGAATTCCCCTCCAGGTGGCAGTCGAGATTATATTTCACAATGTCTAATCACAGAGTCAGACAGAATCCGGCAGAACCGGCCTGTCCGGCTGCGTCTCTCATTTACGTTTAGAATGTATTCATTGGGCGTTAGAGCGAAACGCAAAACAAAACAAACTAGTGAAAAACAGTAAGTAGGAGAATAGTCTGTGGGAACTAGAGAACGCAACAAAGGCAAGATAAAGAGAGCAGGTTTAACACGGAAGTGGAAAATTTGACTAGGCTTTATCTTCTATAAACGTGTGGAGGAAAACAAAACTTGACACAACAACAACACAGAAACGAGAGAGAAACTGTTAGATACCTGAGGAGACAAGCTCTGCCACTTAATGCCGCAGGTTCCGGAAACAAGCACGCGGTGCCGATTTCCGCTGTCGCTCATGGAACCCGAGGGAGCCTCGTCGGTCTCGTGGATAGTGACGGACAAGGGCTCATACACCTCGCAGCCGAAGTGCTTGGTCAGAGTCTCAAGTGTGGAAATGTACTTGACCTTCAAGTCGTGCTTGCTGACGTTGCTGTTCAGCACCGTGTTGTCGTTGAACTCCTCGAGAAACGACCTGAAGACGTTGGAGATGCGCAGGCGTATCAGGAGGTTCCTCTGAGAGATCAACTGGTTCAGACTGACCGGGATGTAGTTCTTGTACCTAGAGGACGGGACGAGATGGGACCGGGTGACGTGACCCTGCCGTGTTCTTCCTGCCATGTGTTAAACACAAACTCAGTAAACGATCTTACTTGAACTTCTTCGCCAGTTCCCGCGCAGGCAGGTTTTTGCCCATGGCTTCGTGAGAAATCGCCATCACCGCCATTCCTAAACACTCGTTCTCGACGTGCTGGGCTTCTTCCTCACTCTGGAAGTCGCGGAGTGCCACTGAGGCGCTCTGGAAATCATACTGACTCTGAAAAGCACAAATGTTAGTTTATGATTCGATGGGAAGAGCGAGTAAAACACAATAATGCACCCCACTCCGGATGCTTCTTGTTTTGTATGTTTAATAACACAATAATACACCGTGCCATGCTTTCAGCCGCACCTGTGCATACAGGTAGGTCAGTGACTGTGAGTCCAGAAGAGCCGTGCCCTGGTTTCCTGTCCGTTTGAGACTGTGTCGCACCACGGCCGGAGTTTCTTTATCCGTCCCGTGCCAGTTAGTGAAATAAAACCTGCAGCACAGAGGGATTTATGCGACATCAAATTTTTATTCACTGAAGTCTGATTATTACTGGATTGCACATGACACACACACACCTCATGCGATAGCGCAGCCTGAGTCTCGTTGTCTCGTCTACGAGGAACACGTGATTTGGAGGAAACCACATCCTGTTCGTTTCATCGTATAGAGCAAACAGACTGCTGCATAACGGAGACAAACCTGAAAAGAAAAGAGATATCAAATAAAATATCATACATAATATATACAATATAAAAAAATATACACAGTGTTTGTGCAATAATATATATATATATATATATATATATATATATATATATATATATATATATATATATATATATATATATATACATATACACACACACATTATATATTATATATATTAAAGCACATTTTTTCCCTTTGCTGACTGGCAGGGGCGGAGCTTAACCCGATTCCGTGACATCACTACCAGCTTTTTCACTTTGAATACCCGAAATATAACAAGCACAAAGCTAAGGAGTTTTCTGTTAGCGTATTTTCTACAGTAATGTCATGCTATATTTAACATCGTAGCGTGTTTTAGAACGCTGTAACTAGAGCTGCAACAACTAATCTATAAAATCGATAATAATCGATTATGAAAATCGTCATTATCGATTAGTTGGTCTGCGTGCGGCACGGGGGATATTTACTCATTACGTTACTTCTGTTCAGAAAACATGCCTTGGAAATACTAAAGTTGTGTCCCAAATGACGCACTATACACTTACACTGTGCTCTACCATCTAGTGTGTGGATTTTAGAAAGGTAATATCATCTCAAATGGAACATTAGTGGGTTTTTACTAACCGGAAGTATAAGCCACGTCCTAGTCGACAGCGCTTGACATCACACGCACGTAATGCGACACCACTAGCTTTAGCCTCATAGTCACCGACAGTGACTTTCTTCAGTTTACTGTTTCTGTCAGCGTTATCTTTTATTCCCAACATGACCTCAGTCCTCATCAGACGGAGGCGAAATTGTCACGTGACTGAGGAAGAAAGTGTGCAACCTACAAGTCCTCTAAGGCAGAGAAGCATTTTATATTAAACATTGCAGAGAAGATTTATAAACTTTATAAAGTGGAGTTTCTGCAGCATGGAAGCATGACAGTGATGCGGTCGCGAGTTGCTTAAAAGGTTTAATGTAATTCTAGTTTATTGTCATTATATGCTGTATTTGCAGTGTAACTTCGGTTGTTTATTATAACAGAAGTGATGTATTAGTAAAGAGCCCACGTTGCTGATCACACACGATTCAAACGCGCTGATATAGAGTATAGCGTGAGTAAGATCTGTAATATCTCATTAAAACACTATGATCAAAAGTAAAATAATATGTCTAAAGGCAGTGAGTAACAGAAACCACAAGGTGCAATGAAAGTGAGTTTTTAATATTAATTTAGGACTTAGGTTATATTGATATTTTATATATCTTATTTAGTTTATATTTATATTATATTTAAATCCTTATGCATTATTTTTGTATGGATTCACAAAAAACACTGAATTAACAGTCCTAAATTAATAATATATATTCTGGTGTGTGTGTGCGTGTTCTTTTGTGTTTTGGACAAACAGTTATGTAAAGATTTAGTCTGAATTTATATTTGTAACACTCAGTTTGTGGATTTCATTTTAAATTAAAAAAAAAAAAAGTACTGAAAGTTTGCCCCGCCCATCCGATTAATTGAAAAAATATTTGGCCAACTAATCAATTATGAAAATAATCGTTAGTTGCAGCCCTAGTTGTAACATTTTCTAACCGTAGTTTCTTTACTTATTAAGAAACTCAGGAGCCAAGTTCAAGCACAAGCTAGGTAGCGTTAGGTAAACAGTCACATGATCAGGTTTTGCGACTGAGCGATCAAAATGACCTAAGATCCACCCACACTGGCCCAGAGACGAATGGCAATGTTGTTATCCACCACCAGCCAATGGCAGTGCAGCGTAGACGGTAGAAACTCACCCAGCTTCTTGGCGGCTTCGGTGCACAGCTGCTCAGCTGAGTGACTGCCTTTCAGGTGGATGATCTGCTGCGTGTCTGCCACGTAAAAGTGCACCTCCAGTCCTGGTAGGATCACCGTCGATGCCAGCTGCGACTTCTTCCTCCTCTGCAGCTTCCCGAGGATCTGACGGCCCATTTCCATGTCCACAATGTTCACACCACACTCTAAGGAGACATGCCAGTCAATTGAGACAGTTTTTTATACATAATGATCCTCTGTCTTTAATTTCACTATACTGGACTGGTTTATTTACTCACATTCATTCTGGCAACCCTATAAATAATCTCGTAGGCTGTTTTCTCGTTAACGTACTCTCTCATTTTCTGTTCTTTTCAAACCTCATAACACATTGTCTAATCTCATAACATTTTCTAATCGCATAACGCATTTTCTAATCTCATAACATTTTCTAATCTCATAACGCATTTTCTAATCTCATAACGCACTGTCTAATCTCATAACACATTGTCTAATCTCATAACGCAATGTCTAATCTCATAACGCAATGTCTAATCTCAACACATTTTCTAATCTCATACAGTGTTTTTAAGTCATGTTTTGGTTGTTGCTGTCATTAGGATATATATGTGGTATACATGGGGATGAATACTACTTTCTCCAGGACCACGGTGCAGCAGTACAGTAATCTCATACCATACTTTCTAATCTCGGAGTGTATTTTCACTGTTGTACTGGGATTACTCATCTCGTAACATATTCCTTAACCTCACATGTGTCTTAGCACATTTTCAAAACTCGTACTATATATATATATATATATATATATATATATATATATATATATATATATATATATATTAATCTTACAGCATAATTTTCTAATGCTGTAGCATTACCATAACGTCTGACGTTATGGTAATGTATTACATGTACAGGCTAAAAACATCGAGCTATAATAATGAAACGCCAACTACTACTACTACTAATAATACATATGATAATACAGTAGTAATATTTGTATAAGATATAGTTTGCTATTAAGATGAGATAAAGTAAAATAATACTTTATTAATCCCCAAATGGAGAAATTAGGGGAAATTATAGGCCAGAAATTAGGAGACATTAAAGGCCAGTTTCTGTTCATAATGGTGAAAAACTCACAGTTTTGATTTCATAATATAACACTAAAATGATTAAATTATCGATTTTATTTAATATATTGGACAACACTGGGCCACTCGCTTGTAACAAACAGTTAATAAAGACTTACAGGAAAAAATCCAGGGTTCCGTCTCGAGCACTATCCAACAGCACTAAAGAGTGCATCTATCTAGTGCACTACCCTGGGGTTACTTAGTTACCACAGGAGGCATGCTAGTGTGCGTGACACTGCGGTAGCGAGCGGATTGGGACAGAGCCGCAGCCTTGCCAAAAAACCCACCGTGAGTCGCTGACTCTGATAAGGGAAAATATCGCGAGCAACTTACCAGTGTCGATTAATTTCTAACAGCAGAGCCTCGGAACAGCGTTCTCTTCACAAAGACATAAAAACGACACCGTTTAATGGCGAATTTATGTGTTTAAATGACTCGTTTTACCGTCCATAGCCTTCATGATGACACATAACTGCTTAGCTTCCAAGTAAATCGTTGAGGAGTTTCCCGTAAACGACACAACCCGAACTCGAACCCGATTGGCTGTTGGGACTTCCGTGTTGTGACGTCAGCGCCGCACCGTTTTTTCTGGGAAATCGGATCATATGAGTCGGATCATATGAATCGGTTCATCAATGAGAGCCCCAAAGATCAGCTCCCAAACAACTCAATGCATATTCCCCCTCCATATTATCACCACTTTACTTAAATATAGCTGAAACTGTTTCATTAAATCAGCATTCAAAACTATCTGTCTGACTGTTTCACACTCTTTCAGTTTGACTTTCTGTCTGTTTCTTTTGCTGTCTATTTGTCCGTCTCACCGTTTCTCACTGTCTTTATTTATTCGAACAAATGTAGCATTCAAAACTGTCTCACTGTCTGACTGTCTGTCTCACTGCCTGCCTCACTGTATGTCTCACTGTCTGTTTTACTGTCTCACTGACTCACTCTCTGATTGTCTCAATGTCTGTCTGTCTCACTGTCTGTTTCACTGTCTGACTTTCTGTCTGTCTAACTGTCTGCCTGTCTGTCAAACTGTCTGTCTGTCTGTCTGTCTCACTGTCTGCCTGTCTGTCATACTGTCTATCTGTCTGTCTCACTGTCTGTTTCACTGTCTGCCTCACTGTCTGCCTCACTCTCTGTTTCACTGTCTATCTGTCTGCCTCACTGTCTGCCTCACTGTCTGTCTCACTGTCTGTCTGTCTCAATGTCTGTCTGTCTGTCTCACTGTCTGTTTCACTGTCTGACTCAAGCTGTCTCACTGTCTGTCTGTCTCACTGTCTTTCACTGTTTCACTCTTTGTCTCACTGTCTGTTTTACCATCTGTCTCACTGTTTCACTGTCTCACTGTCTGTCTGTCTGCCTCACTATTTGACTGTCTGTCTGTCTCACTGTCTGTTTCACTATCCAACTGTCTGTCTGTCTGTCTCAGTGTCAGTCCATAATAAATCATAATTATAATAAACTAATATAATATATAACATTGAATAAAACATTTAAAACATTAGCTGCACAAATCCAGCTCAACACTGAAACTTTGTAAGAATGATTTTTTCCCTTTCTTTCTTTAAGGATTAAAATGAGTCGCGGCCCCTTTAAGACTCGCTCCAGGAGGAAACAGGAAGCTCTGGGCCATGAACATTTAACACAAAGAAACAAAAACGAAAGAAATTGTGTGACATGGCGGGGATTAAAGGTGATATGAAATCCAGATTATTCACTATATATCTATTTTTTTAGCACGAATGACATACTGAGACTTTAAGTAACTAGGTTTATGAAACTCTCAGAGCGACGCGTTTGTCTTGTGTGTGTGTGTGTGTGTGTGTGTGTGTGTGTGTGAGTGTGTGTGAGTGATTACTGTTTATTCCTCCATTTCTGTAGAAATGTATAAAGTTATTACAGAGTATTTTGGTAGTAAATACAGAGATATAGTGGAGATTATAAGTGTCTTGACGGGAATTGAGTGAAATATGGTTTTTTTTAGGTGACCAGAGGTAGCAATCCAGCTGGTAATACGTTTAAATAATTAACACTTTATTTGAACTAATCATTTAATTAGCACTTCAAAGACCAGGGGGAAATTTGCAGAACATTTTTAGTTAGTTAGTTTTGGTGACGTTAAAAGTTTCAAAGTTATTTTGATGTGCCTTATCAAGCTGTGAGCTGTAGGGGGCAGTAGAAAGACGAGTTTAGACTGAAGTCCAACACTTCACACATTTATCCATCAAATGTCATAATATTATATGTTTATATATTAACAATGATACATTTCCTGTTTTAGCTCTGGTTAGTTTGTCCTTCAGCGGTGCCCTTGGGCTGACCTTTCTGTTTCTCGGCTGTGCGTTGGAGCAGTTTGGGTACGTCATCTACAGTCTGTCTGTTTTCACGTTGTTCCAGAAGATGTGACTTTATTTTTGACTGTGTGTTTTTGTGTGTTTGGACTTTATAGAGTCTATTGGCCTCTGTTAGTGGTGATCTTCTATGTGATCTCGCCGTTGCCGTACTTCATCTCCACCAGGCTTGGAGATGACACTGATTCCTCAAGCAATACATGCAGGGAACTCTCACACTTCCTCACCACGGGGATTGTGATCTCAGCTTTCGGGCTGCCTATCGTACTGGCACGCGTAGAATTGGTAAGAGGAGGGTTTTATACATTTTGTACATTTATACGTCTCTGTAGGTAATTCCTCCATGCTTATTATTTTTAAGGTTACAAATGACTCCAGTACATTATAACATAACTCTAGGAATCATATGCAAATGACTCTGATGCATTATAATGTAACTCTAGGAATCATATTCAAATGACTCATACATTATAATGTAACACTAGGAATCATATTCAAATGGATCTGATACATTATAACTTAACTCTAGGAATCATGTTCAAATGACTCAAATGCATTATAAGGTAACACTAGGGCTGCACAATTAATCAAATATCGATCGCGATTATGATTTTGACTGCCCACGATTAAATGAACATGATCGACTGTGATATTGCCGTTTAAAGTTTGTCCTCCGCTCAATGAAAACTCCACTACAGATCAAATCAAGCGCTTCCTAAATTTGCAGCCAATCACCATAGAGTGGCGCAGGTACTGTGAATAAATATTTATTTGCATGGGTGCGAGTGCCCTGTTTGGAGTTGTATAATACAATCAGAATAAAAACTACTAAGCCCAAAATGCATCTACATCGCACAACAGTTACTTTCACACTGCTTTTCATCACCTCAGTCAACTGAACAAGTGTGGAAATACTGCAGAGAAGCCATTATGATGTCAAGAGTAACACTGAACATCATCTGCTTCTCTCAACTTCCCAATCTCACAAACTGCCATCTTTTATTGATACGGCAAAATGACCTGAACTTTCACCTGCTCTTGTAGACATAGCGGCAACGGGCGGAGTAAATTAATAATAATGCTATGCTACAAGGTGGGTTTAATTCAAACTTCTTTATGATTGGTGATTAATTATTTAATAATCAAGATTAGCAACTGTTCAGAAGGAGTACGCAGCTGCTCTTCTTCATGCTCTTCACTAACTCAAATACATAGCGTAGTCACGTCATTTAAACTTAAGGTTGCCTGATATCATCAGAAAAGTCAATTCCAGTTTCCATGTTTTGATTTAAGACCCCCCAAAAAATATTATTAGCAGACGTACTGGGAAACTGATCTAAAAGGAACAACTGATAAACAAACAAACAGAAAACTAATAAAATTTAAAGACAGAAAATGTGCTAAGTTATAAATCAATCATTAATATAAAAAATAGATATTATAATAACTTCATAAAATATAAATAAAATGAGAAATGAAATAATGTTTAATTACTGTGGGTTGCATTTAATATCAAATTGACATTAAGATAAGTTCACTATCTCCTTAGAAAGCTATTAGCCTTTTTCCTAATATGGATCATGTTTGTGTTAATCTAATTTTAATTAGGACTATTGTTTAAGATATTTAAAAATAAATATTTTATGCTTGGTTATTTATCAATTACGCAACAGTATTTCTCATTGCTATTATTTTAATTCAATTAACAGTGACCATGAGTAGAGAGCTTACATTTAACTGTTTATGACGGGCCTCCTGATTAAAGCTTAAACAAAAAAAGATTGGTATCAGGATCGGTTTCGGTCGTAAAAATCCTGGTCGGAGCATCAGTAATGAACACCATTAAACTAAAGCGCTTTGCATCTGACGGGTAAATGAACTCCCCCAATCACATCCTATATGAGATTATTCAGATATGTACACAATATACACAGAGCGGCTCGAGAACTGACTCCAGCCCAGAACCATGACAGTGGAAAATGTCTAATAGTGTAGCTTTAAATATATTTAAGAGGAGCTGACTTCAAACAATGAACATTGATGTTTTTTGTATTTGTTTACAAGGTGGAACAAGTTAACGGTTGTTTTTTGCATACAGTCTGTAAAATTAACTGAAAATATTATATTTAGTTTACCAGAAGGTAAATTAATTAGTCATGGCTCACACTATGTTCCTAAATTCTGTCATAATTGACCAGCTCAAGTTTTCTCATGCCTACTTGTCGAAAAAAAAAAAATATATATATATATATATATATATATATATATATATATATATATATATATATATATATATATATATATATATATATATAATTTTTAAACCCCTCAATTACAATAATAAATTATTGTAATTATTAAAGAAATTGTCTTGCGTCTCTCCTCCTGTAAACACTGTTATTGTCTTTTCTGCATTCGCCTAAATTGTTTTCATTTGGTTGCATATTGTTATATTTGATATCATATTTTCATTTGGTTGATGGCATTTTTATTTTTACTTATCCTATATTTTGGGTACTATTTTATTTATGTTTTGCTTCTACGAAATGATGCACTTTAAGGATCAGTCGAATTTGATGCAAAGATTTGTACATTAGCAGGAGTGTAACTCAACATGGAGATGAAAGCAGTGGTTTGTTTATTTAAATGTGAAAGTGCAATAAAAATATGTTGTCACTAAAATCAATGAATAATCATGATAAATAATCGAGATCTCAATATTGATCAAAAATAATCAGGATTATCATTTTGGCCATAATCGTGCATCCCTACGTAACACTAGGAATCATAATCGAATGACTCAAATGCATTATAAGGTAACACTAGGAATCATAGGTAAATGACTCCGATACATTGTAGTTTAACACTTAGAACCATCTTCGGATGACTCCGATCTAGGTTCAGATTCAAATTATTCAAGTAGCGTATAATGTTGCTCAGTGAATTAAATTGAAATGATTAATACATTAAAGTGAAGCATGATTAATCAAATTTTATTGAACCATAGTAACACTGATACAGCATACTCTGTGTGAATCAAATTCGGACTCGTATAAATAAGCATGAATCAACGACATGAAACAAATTATAAATTGTTCTTTAAATGACTCCCACCAGAGTCCAGAGGATCTTTCTCACCAGTCTCTTTTTATGAGTGCCATGTGCTGTGTGTTTCATATACAACGTGCTGTGTGTTTCATATACAACACACTGTGTGATTCATGACACTTCAGATAACTCATTCCCAGAAGTAACTCACTTACTCACCTCCTGTTCTTGAACAGATCAAATGGGGAGCCTGTGGCCTGGTGATGGCGGGAAACGGTGTCATCTTCATCACCATCCTCGGTTTCTTCCTGGTGTTTGGCGGCGGTGACGACTTCAGCTGGGAGCAGTGGTAAAGCCGTGGCCAAGGAGGGGTTGCCAGGTTGAGAGGAAATCAAATATTTGCTTTTGTAGAGGAGAGGGAAGTGGGTGAAATATGGGAATGTTAAGGCCAAGCTTCACTAGTAATGTTAATGGAAGTGTTGTTGAGGGAGGGAGAGTGATGGGGAAAGAATGAAAGAACTTCAGTGTCCCTTGTGTGTTTCTGAGTCTCGATTTAAATCATCACACTTCTTACTATAACTGACATTAATTTCTGGCCGGGTTAATGTAGGACACTTCACATAAGATTTCACACTAGATTCATAATCAACTCTTATTTTCAAATCATTGCTTTAATATTTGTGTTCTTTTACTTTTTTTAATAACTATAATCACATGTTTACTGAATTAAAATAGTTAAAACAGCTAGAACATTCCAGATAAATCCCCAAAAAAGTTACACAAATGTGGGTACATTTAAATACAAAAATTTTCTTTAAAAACACTTGCTGACGTAAAGCATAAAGGATCTCTGTGTCGAGACAAAGCTTCTGTCATATCAATATGTCAAAAGGAAAAAAAATCTGGACCCCTCACTGCCCTTTAGCCATAAAGAACTCTTTTATAATCTATAATTCAGACATGTTGGCTTAACAAAGCTTCTCATTTAGGCTTATTATTATTATTCCATTCATACTTTCTTGCCATGACACACAACTCTGGCTTCTGGTTAATGTTCCTCGTTCTGAGTGAATGTAAAGATAAATGAGCCGTCTCTGGTTAGCTTCGGGCTGCTATTCCGGATTTCTGTGCAACTCGCATCTATTCATCTTTCATCATTCATCTTTGACTCTACAAAAATATGTGCATTTATTCATGCTACAACTCGTGACCATGAATCAAATTCAAATGACTCATAGAAATGAGCCTTTAATAAACCAATACATCATATTTAAATGATTTATGTACGTGAATTTAATTGAAATAACTCTGTAAATGATTCTTCATCACAATTATAGTTCACCTTTAATGAATGAATCTTAAATGACTCTCATATGGCATACCTATTTTTAAACGAATGAACCAATCTCAAAGGAAGCATGCAGACAGTTTCAGAGTCATTTAAATTTGAATCATAGAGTAAAAAATCATTGATTCATGCATGCTGTATCAATGAAATTTAAAATTTGATTCAGAAAGTAAAGGCTCATTTCTGTCGGACTCATCTGCATTTGATTCTTTTACACAGTAACAGAATCATTTGCATTTGATTCATATACACAGTATCAGAATCATTTGCGTTTGATTTTATGTTCAAAGTATTAGAATCATTTTCATTTGATTCATGTACACTGTATCCAAATCATTTGCATTTGATTCATGTACACAGTATCAGAATCATTTGCATTTGATTCATGTACACTGTATCACTCATATGATAATTGATTCATTGGAATGAATTCACCACAGACAAGTGAAATATCGTAAATTATAACCCGTCCACTTTGCTAATATAAACCGATTTTATTTTACATTCAGTTTCTTTAACCTAACCTTAAGGCCTTAACATCCTTTATTTACATAAAAACTACCAAAGCTCAAGCCTTCCTCCATCACCATCATCATCATTAAGCGTATTTAATATAATGTAAACAGAGGAAGAGTATTGGAGGGAAAGCCATAGCAATTTATACGTTTATTAAAATATCATGGGTGTTGGTTTTCACAGCATATATATATATATATATATATATATATATATATATATATTTGCAGTTTTGTTTTTACCCACAGTTTACACAATTCCTGTATGTGTATCTAAATATAAATATGAATATATCAACTATACGAAGACTCGTCTCTGCAGTGTGTGAAATACTACATGAATATATCTCTTTTATCGTAATGTGTAAAAACGTCACATTCAACGCTAGGTTTGGTATTGTAACAGGTTAATCACAGTGTAATTATTATTATTTTCTCATTTTCTACGTGTGTGTGTGTGTTTGTGTACGCGCGCAATTAAGCAATAAAGCACTTGTATTTTGATGTTTGGGCTTTCTTTTGCTGTTGTGTTCATTCATAATAATAATAATAATAATAATAATGAGCAGTGGAACATTAAAAACTCATACTACATGAATTAAAGTGTAAAAAAAAAAAAAAAGTATAAAGACTTTGTATTTTCCCATCCGGTTCTACTGCTTTAAGTTTGACATGTTTCTGTGAGAAAAGTTTTTCTTTCACCTTAAATTCTCTACCCACATCAGAGGACATCTATTTCTGAGCTAAAAAAAGCTGCAGCATGAAACATAAAACCTGCTCCTGTGCCACCCACACACAAACACACACACACACACTTTCGTCCTACTGTTGTTTGTTGTTCTCCAGCCTTTTATACCTTCATTTGGATCTGCACATTTGAAAAACATCAGCGTCTGAACAATCTGAAGGATGATATGGAAATCTCCTGCAGAGAGAAACACATTTATAACACACTCTGTGCAAAAAAAGGACATGTCTAGAACAGTTAAGGGTTCTCCAGTTGTCCCTCTTTGGGGGAATTTAGGAAAGTACAAGCGTTTCCCTGATAGCGAGGCTTCCAACCTACATCCCTTTTAGGAGGATAAGAAGCATTAACTATACCAAAGAATCCTTTAAAGAACTGTGTGCAATCTCATGATAGAAAACAAGAAAGAAATAAAGTAAAAGAAAGGAAAGTGAAAGAGAAGGAAAAGAAAGATGGAAGGAAAAGGGTAGGAAGCAAAAAAGGAAGAGATAAAAAGAATAGCAAAAGGGAAGAAGGTAAGGAAAAGAAAAAACAAGGGATGATTAATTAAGAAGCAAAAGAGAGACGAAAGAGCAAAATAGGAAGAAAGAAAATCATTCTTATATCTAGTGGCTTTAATCCATAATTACATTCCTGACATCACTTTTAACATTGCAGTTATATCTTTAAACACACAGACACACAAACACACACACCTGCAATATCTGTTTAAACTCCTCTTTTTGATATTATCCAGCTCTTTCCATTTATATTAAGAGCTCTGTTCCATTTTATTTATACATACTGTCAATGTGAGTAATGTCCTCCATACAGACACACACACACACCTCAGCTGTGTCTGATGTCCCTGTGGAAAGTGCAGGATGTTAGGCGTGATTTAGGTGAACTATAATCAATGCTAATTGGGATGTTTGTCGTTGATGGCTGTGTGTGTGTGTGTGTGTGTGTGTGTGTGTGTGTGTGTGACTAGATAATATGGCAGTGCATTGAAAAAGTGGAACATTCCAATTGTTCTGCTTCCTTCTCTCTAATAAATGAGGCCATTACTGCTCATTTAATGTTCCCAACTCATTACCATGAATGAAATGATTCATAATATAAATCAAATTCAAATGACTCTAGTACAGTTTACAAATCAAATTCAAACGAGTCAAATTCAAACGATTTCAAATGACTCAGATACAGTGTATCTTTACTCTAAGAATCAATTTCAAATTACTCTGATATATGCTACAAATTGAATCAATTTCAAATGACTCAGATACAGTGCACCTTTACTCTAAGAATCAATTTCAAATGACAGTGTACCTTCATGCTATGAATTAATTTTAAATGTGTGAACCCAAAATTATTCAAATTCAGGCAGAAACACTCTCTGTTGTGTGACAATGCTAATGCCATACTTGCTAATAAGACTGCAGTAATTTGTGCAGTTACGGATGAGAGACAGGAACGCTAGCAGCAGAACTCGGTGTTGCTATAACACCATTGTTTTCACAGCAGCATTAATGCCACATTTGAACTGAGAGCCACGCTGTTAATACACTTTAATTAACACAGCAACACGCTTTGAGGAATTATGCTTTCCACTGTTCTGGGCCACCAGAGAGCACGTGCAGACGGAGATATTTCATGCTCAGTTTATGGAACTGAAAGAGCAGACGTGACACGACAGTGTTTTGTGGTCTCTGTGCCTCCTGTGGGTCGAGTGCCGCTGGTGTGTCGCTAACGACCTCCATCCTGAGGGAGGCTTCCTGTTGTTAAGCAGAACAAAGTGCAGGGAACATAAAGAGGAGATGGATGGCACTGAGACGTTCAGAAGATGTGCCTGGTCCTCATACCTGCTGACTTCAATTACGCAGTAAAATACTTTACCTAGCATTAGCGAGCTGGCTAATCAACTCATCCTAATGCTTTTATTATGTCATTAAATTCTGGCTAGTTAATTTTAGTTACTGGTTTTTAACTAAACAATAAAATTCATCATCCAAAAATGTAATTCTGGTTTAAATTATACCATAAAACAGTTTACCTAATGTTAGCTAACCTGCTAGCAACTACTGTTTTTTGTTTTTTTTTTTACTAAACAATATTGTTCACTTAACAAAGCTTGTTAGCAAGTTTACCTGCTAGTTTTAATTACACCATAAAATAATTTAGCTAGCTGGCTTGTTTAGCTTCTCTATAACATCACTCAATATTAGCTTCCTAGTGAACTTGGATGCTTTGATTGTGTATTAATTACATAATTAAATAGTTAATCTTTTTTGATTAAATTTTTTTGAGTGAATGTCTGGTTTGAAGTACACTATAATAGTGAATCTAACAGTAACAAAACCATTAATGAACCTTGCTACTGGTTTTACGTACAGAATTAAATATTTTACTTGACATTAGCCAGCTTGTTTCTGAACGTAAAGGTTCATTGTAATTATAGATGCTGTGCTAACTTTAGCTAGTAAAGAAAAGGTCAGAGGTCACAGCTGTAAAGTTTACTGTATTGTTAGATGCCTAGCTCGCTGCCAAATTCTAGAATTTTACTTGTGTAAAAAAATAACTCACTAAGCAAAAGAGATGACAAAGAAAAGTAAGTGTCGATGTCATGATGAGTTCTCTTAGTAAGGATAAAAATAGTTATCTCAGAGATACTTGTATGTTAGCCAACATTACTGCTAATTCAGCTCATAATATAAGTGCGTGAAGCTCCGTGCAGGAGGTGTGTTTGTACTCATCAAGAGCACGAGTCTATCGGTTGGACAAGGACATGAGTGGCTCTGAAGTGTGTTGTGTGGAATTTATCTTGAAATTTGAACATGCTGAAGATCTCTGGCTCGGGAAGAGCTCTGTGAATTAATCATTCATAATTCAATGTAGAGATGCAAGCGTTTGAGCATTCGATTGACAGGTCGAGTGAAAGGAGCCTCCAGTGGACAGAAGCACAGGATGAGTGTTGCCTGGAAACAGACTTGCATTTTTCTGACAGTAAGATCGGCCTTGAACGCGGGCCGCCGGGACGCTCTGGCTTTATCCGCCTTGTTCAAATATTCCTCGCTCACTCAAGCCTGTTCTCACTGATGTACGGCCAAACCTGAGAGAACATGCAGGAGGTTGTTTGGAAGGGATTCAAGGGAAAAAAAAGCCTCTACTCTCATCCAAAAACAAATTCGAGCGTCTTTACTTTGCCAGACACTACTCGAACTTCAAATGGGATCGGGTTCTATGGTCAGATGAAACCAAAATAGAGCTTTTTGGCAATAAACACCAGAGGTGGTGTTGGCGCACACAGAGGGGTAGCCATATGGAAAAGTACCTCATGCCCACGGTTAAATATGGGGGTGACGCTTTAATGATTTGGGACAGTTTTTCTGCCAGAGGACCTGGACATTTTGTTAGGATACAGATATTAAATTGTTAGGATACAGATATAAAACCTGACTGACTCTACCAGAAAGCTTCAATTGGGCTATGGTTGGATCTTCCAGCAGGACAATGATCCAAAACATACATCAAGATCTACAAAAAAAATGGTTTACTAACCACAAAATTATGGTCCTGCCATGGCTATCCCAGCTCCCTGTACTTGAACCCCATAGAAAACCTGTGGAGTGAACTGAAGAGGAGAGTCTACCAGCGTGGACCTCAGGAATGATCTCAGATCCCTCGTCATGTATTCTCCAACCTCATCAGGCATTATAGGAGAAGCCTCAGAGCTGTTATCTTGGCAAAGGGAGTTAGCACAAAGTATTGACTAAAAGGGTGCCAATAATCGTTGCACACCTATATTTAACAAAGATATGTTTTTTTTTGATAAAACTGTGTTGTGTTTGCAGTTGTTTGATATCCATGAGAGCACAGTATTTTTGTGATTTTTTTTAACAAAAGATCAAAAGGTTCAACAATAAAGACAATTTTCCACAGCCTTCACAGCTCATATTTACCAAGGGTGTGAATATTAGTGGAGGGCACTGTGTATACACTAGGCACTGTGTACTTATTGACTAACATCCCTCGGGTGCCAACTTCCAACACTGTCAGAAGGGCTGTGCTCAAAATATCGATTTATCAATAATTGGTGTGATAAAAACGAAACCCATGCAATCTGTCAACCCTGAACAGGTTCATATCGGTGACATGGCAAGTGAGCAGTAGTGAGTCTCTGTACTGATTCGGTTCTTTCATACACATTCATTTGAAGTGAGTTGGACTTTGTGAGGTAATCCTAAAACCTAAAACCCTTGCTTTTGTGTTTAAACAAAATAACTTGATTTTTTTTTCTCTCGCAAGAATTGATTCAAATTTTCATTTTTCATTTGAAATCTAACATGTTAATTTACTTTTAAAGTTAAATGTCATTTAACATGATCATGTAAGTGAAACCCACCCCAAAAACTATCATAATGATATAGAATTGATTTTAAATTCAACCAAATATTAATTACATGAGTAACTTGAATCGTTCTCAAGAATCTGCTTGTTTGTTTTATTAACACATGAACTAGACCAAACATTCAATTCGTGATTCATTGTTGTGAACCGATTCACCCGGGTGACTTAGTTTAAAGAGTCGTTCAGTTTAAAAAAGATGAATGTAAAAATATATATAAAAAACGACCGAAACGTTGAGGATTCAATGCGACTCGCGATGATCCAGAAACTGACCGAGGAGAGAGAGAGTGAAAGAGAGAGAGACACTGGCACCTTGCATTTTGTCACTTTATTTTTCATTTTAATTTATATTCTTTATTTACTTATTTTTGTAATTATTATTATTCATATTCTTTTTATTTTATTCTATTCCATTATTATTATTGTGTGTTTTTTAAATTCTCCTTTCTTTTCTATATCGATGCTTTGGCAATATTATATGTAAACAATCACGACAATAAAGTACTCTGTATTGAACTGAATTTAGAGAGAGAGAGAGAGAGAGAGAGAGAGAGAGAGAGAGAGAGAGAGAGAGCAGGGGGAGAGAGAGAGAGCAGGGGGAGAAAGAGAGAGAGTGAAACGAGGGAGAGAGGGAGAGAGAGCGAAGGGAGAGAGAAGGTTGAGAGAGAGAGCGAAGAGAGAGGAAGGGAGGGAGAGAGAACACGAAGGGAGAGATAGAGAGAGAGTGAAGGGAGGGAGAGAGGGACGGAGAGAGAGCGCGAAGGTTGAGAGAGAGAGAGCGCGAAGAGAGAGAGGAAGGGAGGGAGAGAGAACACGAAGGGAGAGAGAGAGAGAGCGCGAAGGGAGACAGGGAGGTAGAGAGAGAGAGAGAGAGAGAGAGAGAGAGAAAGCAGGGGGAGAAAGAGAGAGTGAAGGGAGGTAGAGAGAGAGAGAGAGAGGGCGAGAGAGAGAGCGAGAGAATGCTCACATTCATCGGATCCCCACCGCAGTTTTCATTGGGACGTGAGATTTAGAAACGGCACTCTTTCATGTCATCCCTCCATTTCCACCTCTTCTGCGCGGCTGTTTCAGCGGACGGAGTGAATAAGGAATGAGGTAAGCAGAGCTGTGCGCGTGGAGGAACAGGGGATGTGCGTACAAATGAAGTGAAGACGAGAAACGAGGCTTTGTTTCTGTCACGGTTAAATACCGACACGTCTTCCTGTGGATTTAACCGGAGAATAAACTGCTGCTCGGGTGTAAAGGCTGTAGCGTTAAACGCGAACGCAACACTGTTTACTGTAGCTGTAATAAACACAGACAACACCACACTTTCATTATTACAAATTACTCACTACTCCTCCCTTCTCAACTTTATTACCTACAAACATCAGAATCAGAAACCAGAAACGATGAACATCACCTCACTTTCAGATCAGGGAGGAGAGAAAATACAGTTCCAGGTCTTGGTCAGTCAGCGATACTGTGTTTCATCGCGATATTTCCGCCTCGAGAACGATACCAGAACGATAATATTGCGATACTACTACTACTACTACTACTACTAATAATAATAATAATTATGTAGCTACTGTAAAGACATGTATCATCAAAGAGTTTATAAAAATAGTGTTCACAAGGAGAGGAGCACGGAATAAAAGTCAGCGATAGCCAAAGCGTTCTGAAGCGGTTCGTTTACTGATGAACGAGAAGACGTCACACTTTTATCCCTTTATGGTTACATTTAATGTTGTGGAGTGTTAGACAAAATAAAATAAAAAACGCTGTGAACTCTTGGGATGTTGAATTGAGATGGTGTTGTGTTCACTGTGTTCACGTCATGATGTTTTGAATTGTGTGGAACGCTGAAGTTTCTCCCTCAGGTCGATGAGGTGGAGTTTTCATGTTGATCATGTTGCGAGGCGAGCTCCATGGTAGTGCATGATGACACGTTTTCACGTGAAAATTTTAGGCAAATTCGTGATTTTCTAGCTGTTTTTTGGAAAAGCCTGATGCAGAGTTTCGCTCATGAAGTTTAACGTGACCAGCCCTTTACGATTCATGTTAGTGATGGTGTGTGTGTTTTGTTTTGTTTTGTTTGTTTGTTTGTTTGTTTGTTTTGGGGGGGGGGGGGGGGGTCAGTGTATGACCTTCCCTCAATGACACATTGATTCACAGCCCAAAGGCAGGAATTTCCCAGGAAAAGTAAATTATCTGTGATATACACATCACAGAGACGTCTGTCTGTCTTATTATCTCTCTCTCTCTCTCTCTCTCTCTCTCTCTCTCTCTCTTTCTCTCTCTCTCTCTCTCTCACTCTCTCTCTCTCTTTCTCTCTCTCTCTCTCTCTCTCTCTCTCTCTCTCTCTCTCTTTCTCTCTCTCTCTCTCTCTCTCTCTCTCACTCTCTCTCTCTCTTTCTCTCTCTCTCTCTTTGTGTGTGTGCTGTATGATTAAAGCTGGGAGATGAAACAGTTGTTTTAGTGAGATTGATGTTTTATTACAGAGCACTAACAGAGGAAAAGTGTGACACTGTGTTGCTTCATACAGTACGTAAAAACCGTGTGTGTGTGTGTGTGTGCGTGCGTGTGTGTGTTAAAATTGGATTGTTCTGCTCATGTGGCTTAAGAGAAAGTGAGCTGTGTGTCATTACATAAAATCATTGATGTTCCTGACTACAGGGCTCGGCTCTGTAATCCAGGGTCAATGCGACTGACGCTGCAGGACTGAGAGAGAGAGAGAGAGAGAGAGAGAGAGAGAGAGAGAGAGAGAGAGAGAGAGAGATGACACTATTACATTAATGTTTTTGTCCTTTCTTTGCTTGTAAAACACTTTTCAAAATGTAGTAAAGCAAAGAATCACCAAATCAGTTCACAAATAAGAGCTAGCACAACCACACCAGAGGAAAAAGGAAAGAGAAAGAAAGGGAGAAAGAAAGAAGGAAGAATAAATGAAAGGAAGAATGAATGAAGGACAGATAAACAAAAATGGTGAGAAGAAAGAAAGAAAGAAAGAAATGAAAGAAAGGATAAAGAGACAGTCAGAAGGGACGAAAGCAACAGAAAGAAGACACTGAGAGAAAGATAATCAAGAAAGCAAAAAGGACAAAACGAGACAGTCTGACGGGAAATTACATGTAGATTGCTTCTTACTGCAGCTCTTCTTATACAGATTGCTTTTTACACACACACACACACACACACACACACACACACACACACACACACACACACACACACACAGGTTCATTATCAAACAAAAGACAAGTGAGTCGAGTAAATCTCATCAACATTCAAATTTAGCTGGAAAAATAAAACAGACAGGACAGAAATGTAAAAATGGGAAGATTAATTTACATGCACCATCTTTCTGTTCCTGCACACATAGGAAAGAAAGAAAAAGAAAGAAAGAAAGAAAGAAAAAGAAAAAAGGAAGAGAAGGATTTTTTTTTTAATCATAAAATAGGTTAAATAAAAAGGTTTACACAAGAAAAGAAGGAATTAAGTGAAAGGAAGATGTTAAGACAGACAGAAGGAAGGAAAAAAATGGGAAAAAAGTACAGAAAAACAAATAAAGACGAATTAAAGGAGAAAAAGAAAGAAATGGAAAAAGTGCAAGAAGGAGAGTGAAGAACGAAAGAATGAAAGATAGAAAGACAGAGAAACAAGAAAGGAAGTAAAACAAAAAAGGGAAGATGAAAAAGAACGAAAGGCCTGAGAGAAAGAGAAACAAAAAAGAAAGAATAAACGATAAAGATACAGACAGAAGGAAAGAAAGAAAGGATGAGAGGAACGGAAAGATAAGGAAGGAAGAAAGAAAGTAAGGAGTTAAGAAAGACAGAAGGAAGGAAAAAAGGAAAATAAATACGGAAATCATGAAACAAAGAATTAAGGAAGAATTAAAGATGAAAAAGAAAGGATGGAAACATGAAAGAAAGAAAGATTGAAAGAAATGCAGAGTAACCAAAAAAAGCAAGACAAAAAGAAGAAAGGGAAGATGAAAAAGAAAGAAAAGCTTGAGAGAAAGAGAAGCAAAAAGGAAAAAGAAGGAAATAATAAAAAGACAGAAAGAAGGATAAAGAGACCGTCAGAAAGAAAGAAAGAATACTCCATCGTGTACTCTCTAGCCATTGGACTGTGTTGTTGGTGTAACTGGTTCATTTTTCTGTGAGAGGATTCAGTGACGGAGATCTCTCAGGACACGTGTGAGACACGTTTCTGTGAGAGGATTCTGTGACGGAGATCTCTCAGGACACGTGTAAGACACGTGTGTACGCTGCCTGTGATGAAGCCGTATGTTAAACGCTGTTAAGAAGCACAGAAAGTTCAGACACGTTCAGTAAACGTCTCTGTGCTGTGGCTTTTCACCTAAAGGTCAGCGTGACCTTTTCCTGTCCTGAAGATCAGACACCAGATCTCTCCATCACTGTTTTAACACCAGGCTTCCTGAATCCTGATGAAAAGAATCGTCCAGAACGTTTTCAGAAAAGACTTTTATAAATAAAAAGTATAATGTATAAAAAGTCTGCTGAATAAATAAATCTGAAAAAAACAACAACTATATATATATATATATATATATATATATATATATATATATATATATATATATATGTGTGTGTGTGTGTGTGTGTGTGTGTGTGTGTGTGTGTGTGTGTGTGTGTATATATATATATATATATATATATATATATATATATATATATATATATATAAATACTGCAACATATTCGATTCTCTCCAGCTTAAAATAATTTATAAAAATTCAAAAATTAAGATACCTAAAGGATTTAATTAAAGACCCTGAATCAAATAGAACAGTTGAATCAAATGCCAGCCATACTTAAAGAAAGAAAGAAAAAAAGAAACAAAAATTTTAAAAAAAAAAAATTCTAAAGGAAGGCATTTTATAATGTAGGTTATAAAAATAAAATAAAAAATTGAGATGCATCAAGATGCCTAAAGAATTTAATCAAATCCCAGCCATACTGAGACAAGCAACAAAAAAATAAAGAAATAGCCAAAAAGGGAAAAGGGAGAAAAGGGAGAAAGAAAGAAAGAAAGGAAAACAAAAATGAAAAAAGAGAACCGACGAAGGAAAGGAAACAGAATGAAAGAAGAAGAAAAGAAATAAAGAAAGAAAAAAGAAAGATAGAAATGAAAGACAAAGAAAAAAGAGGAGGAAATATGAAAAGCATAAAAGTAAAAAGCAAGCAAGAAAGAACAAATGAACAAAGGAAAGAAAGAAAGAAAGAAAGAAAGAAAGAAAAACAAAGAAAAAAGAGAAGGAAAGATGAGAAATAAAGAAAGAAAAATCAAAGTAAAAAGAAAGAAAAAAAGAACAAATGAAAGAAAGAAAGAAATGAAAAACGAGAAGGAAAGATGAACAGAATAAAAGTAAAAAGAATGCAAGGTGAACAAATGAACAAAGGAAAGAAAGAAAGCAAGAAATGAATGAAAAAGAAAAAAGAGAAGGAAAAATGAACAGCATACAAGTAAAAAGAATGCAAGGAAGAACAAATAAACATAGGAAAGAAAGAAAGAAAGAAACTCAATGTAGGTTATAAAAAAAACCCCTTTAGGTTCACCAAGGTAGATGCATAAAAAATTGACTTGAATCACTGAATCGAATCAAATGACTGAATCAATTCCTAGTTGGAGTTTTACGGTATCTCAGTACCTGGCACTCTTGTTTGAATGAAATGAAATAAACACTGTAATAATCACACAGCAGCGTCAGAAATATCACTACAGCTTCGAGCAGTGACGTGATACAGCCTCAGAATGCGTTGAAAGGAATTTCGTGCCGTTTTTTTCCTTTATGGTGAAATTGAGTCTGATTATCTGACAGAGAGTCTGACTGTTCTCCCGTCTCTCTCCTCAAGCAGCTGGACATTGTGAAGGTCTCATCTGCATTCATCACACACTGCCTGAGGAAAGAGGAGGAGGAGAAGAGGATGAGGAAGAGTCGCAGCGTGCTGACGGTCACGCCTGAAGACGTGAGTGTGACGGACAACAAGACTCTGAGTCAGACGCTGCAGCTGCGTGTATAGCGTGTACATGGTGCACAGTAGATTATTCCTCTTTTCAGTTTCGAATGCGTTGTAAAAGCCTGTGAAATGGAAATGAGAGTCTTATTGTGACAAAGCGACAAGAATTCCGTCCACACAAGCTCAAAGAGACACTCATACGTTCGCACGGCTTTTAGACATATAATACAAACGTTTAGGGAAGTGAAGTCACAGTGTCAGGGATATTAAATATTATTTATATTAGAATATCAGTCATTTTATTACTAATAATATTACATATTACTAATGTGAAATTATGGATTATTAGAATATCAATTACATTAGACACAGTAATATTATACAATAGAGTTGGACATTAGAGTTATTAGACGTTAGGTTTTTTAACATTGTGATATTGGACATTAAAGATATTAGAATAGAATATCATCGATATTGGTCATTGATGATATTGGACACTAGTGATATTGGACATTGCTGATATTGGACATTGATATTGGACACTAGTGATATTGGACATTGGTGATATTAGACATTGATATTGGACACTAGTGATATTGGACATTGGTGATATTAGACATTGATATTGGACATTGATGATATTGGACACTAGTGATATTGGACAATGATGATATTGGACACTGGTGATATTGGACATTGATATTGGACACTAGTGATATTGGACATTGGTGATATTAGACATTGATATTGCACATTGATGATATTGGACACTAGTGATATTGGACATTGATGATATTGGACACTAGTGATATTGGACATTGATGATATTGGACACTAGTGATATTGGACATTGATGATATTGGACACTAGTGATATTGGACATTGATATTGGACACTAGTGATATTGGACATTGATGATATTGGACACTAGTGATATTGGACATTGATGATATTGGACACTAGTGATATTGGACATTGATGATATTGGACACTAATGATATTGGACATTGATGCTATCAATGTCCAACACTAATGTCTAATATCAACAGTGTCCAACAAAATGTATTGGCCTTTTTAGTTACTAATGTATTTATTAATGTAATGCACACACACACAAACTCACACACACACACACACACACACACACACACACACACACACACACACACACACACACAATGAGGAGCTTTATCAGTGTGTAGAAGTAGAGAACAGTGAAGCAAAAGCAGACGAGTATGTGAGCAGTGGAACAGACGGAACCCCCACAGGGTGAAACACAGAGACTTGAGGACAGAGTCAGACCACGGCGTCCATCTGTCTCTGATTTGTGTAGTCAGAGACACATGTACAGAGCTAACCAGTCAATAACAAATTATTCATTGCTTACTCATAAAGTATTCATACTTAAATAAAGAGAGTGACTAAATAGTGTGGAAGTGTGAGAAATAAATTCTGACAGAATATGTGCATGAAAAAACCCGTTTCGCGAGAAATATTATTACACTGATAATACTGATTATTAATCCTGCACTAATTAAAAGCACACTTCCAGTCCCAGTGCAGATACAGTTCATCTGATCTGTTTCACTTCCCAGAAACATAATTATATTATATTATATTTTGTAACTAGACATGTAAGGCAGAAATGACAACAAGTAATAAACATGCTTAAGTACAAGTTGAAGAGTTGTGCTTAACTGAGACACGCCTCTGTTTCTGGCAAACTCCGCCCAGCACGCGTAACTCTCACGTAACTGCCCAAGCATGGCTTAAGTGTGTGCGTAATTTCAGTATTAAAAGTCTGAGTGTTTCTCAGCATGAAGGTGATTATGGATGGAAGGTTCTACCTTCTGGTAGAAGGGACTGAGCCTGAGACGTGTGTGAGTGTGTATAAAAGTGTGTGTAAGGTGTGTGTTTATATGAGAGTGAATTCAGCAGAATGTCAGTGAGAGTTTACACTGCACTCATTAAGACCTACCTCTACTTCATGTCTGCTCTGTGTCTTCTCTCTCTGCTCTGTCTGCTCTGTGTCTGCTTCGTGTCTGCTCTGTCTGCTCTGTGTCTGCTTCGTGTCTGCTCTGTCTGCTCTGTGTCTGCTTTGTGTATGCTCTGTGTCTGTTCCATGTCTGCTCCGTGTCTGCGTCATGTCTGCTCTGTGTTTGTGGCTGGAACTGAACACAACATAATCAATCTGTGAGTAGATAAAGCACTTTATGGCACACAATATCAAACAATGAAAATACACACACACTCACACACACACAGAGTACTGGCAGGAGTCATTAGTGTATTATCACTGGACCAATCAGACTGACATATAGCCTGACCTTGTTTAAAGATGTTATTACAGAAACAGAGCTGTGTGTCTCATTCTCTCTTACTGTCTCTGTCTGTATGTCTGTCTCTCTCTCTCTCTCTTTCTTGCTCTCTGCCTCTGCTTGTCCCTCTATCTGTCTCTAGAGTTGTCTATATCTTTCTCTCTATCTCTCTCTGTCTCTCTATCTGCCTGTTTCTCTATCCCTCTATCTGTCTCTGTTTCTCTCTCTTTATCTGTCTCTATTTCGCTATCTCTATTTGTCTCTGTATCTGTCTCTCTACACCTCAACATTCAGCTTAGTTTGTAGCAGTACTGCACCCTCTAGTGTACAACTCTACACTCTAACTCTAAACAATGTGCTATTACTCTCTCTCTTTCTCTCTCTCTCTCTCTCTCTCTCTCTCTCTCTCTCACACACACACACACTCACAAACACACACACACACACACACACACACACACACACACACACATACACACACACATACCCTCTCTGTGGTATGAAGGGATTTTGCTGAACATTTCCCTGATCATGTAATGTTTACAAACGTTCCTACAACCTTTCCACAATGTTTCTCTTTCTAGGAGTCACCGTTAACACTAATGTTCCCATAATGTTATTATAATGTTATTATGCTGTAATCTGTAATCAGTATACTGTAATCCATGTGCACAGGAGAACAAGGATCTCCCAGCATGCACCGGGGCCACTCTTGGTTCCGAGCTGCGCCGTCGCTACCGCCGTCACTCGGGGACGCCCACTTTGCCGCCGTTGTCATGGCGACATATGGAGAGGACGCGGAGTCCTGAGGAAGACCTCGTGAGCCGGCCGACCTCGTTGCCCTTCAGTGACCCACCACGCATTGACATCACACCGGTACCACCTGAGAGGTGAGAGCTCGGTCACACACACACACACACACACAGAAGGGTACACTAACTGATAACAAACCATCATCCACACGCCTGATATCAGTGATGAGCAAGGTAATCATGGATTATTCTGCCTTCCTGTGAACTTTGACGAGGTCAGCGTTTACTCATTCCATGTCTTCAGTGTCATTAACGTGAGTGTTTGGGAAACCCAAAGAGGAGGTAGGAGTGTGAGTTAGAGGGCCGAGGAAGGAGGGAAGAGGGTAAGAGAGCAAAGATAAAGGACAGAGCAGGACAGAAGGAGAGAGACGAGGACTTTCCGCTTTCTCCAGTCGTCTCTGGTTCAGGACATCGATCCAGTCCAACAGTTGTTCAGGTTTTTATTTTAATAGTCAGACTCCTGAACCATGGATTTGAGTCAGGACTCAGATCAGAGCTCCAGGAGGCAGAAGGTGCAGATCAGCTCGGACTCTGGAAATCAGGACACGTTTGCCCCGAGCGCCTTCAGGAAAACGCCGGTCAAAAAAATGGCCAGACAGAGACGCCGCTTCACAGTGGCGTTTTCTCACAGCTGGTAAGAGTTTCAGAAGTGTGTGTGTGTGTGATTTGTTTTAGGGCAGTGTTTCAAGGCAGGTTCTAAAGTTGCTTATTTTGGACGAAAGTTGCAGAAACATTGAAAGAAAGAAGGAATAAAATCCCATAATTCTTTGTTAAGTTTGAAAAAATAAGGTGGCAATGATATATTTAACAATTTCCTCAGGATAAAAATAAAATTTTTCTTGAGGATCAAATAAAGTTTATATTGGGATATTAAAATTTTAGAACAGGCAATTAATTATTATGAGATTTTTGATATGACAGAAAGGCATTCCTGAGTAAGTTATGAATAAAGGCGGCGCTTATGCTGATCATGTGACATCACCACTAGCCACTCCTTCTGTCTTGACTGCTTTTATTTACACAATAAAACAGAATGCCCGTGTTGGCTCGTTGCTTTAGTGGCTTAAAATACACCATAATATTAGCCTGATATTAGATAATAACTTTCTAGGAAACTTGGATACTCAACATCAGATAATTAACCTAACCTAGCTAAACGAGCTAGTCAGCTGGGGAACGTTGCTCACGGTAGAATATGTTGAGCGAAGAATATATATATATATATATATATATATATATATATATATATATATATATATATAAAAGTGGTCATGTCACAAGATCGAGTTTGCAAACTGCTGGATCAATTCTGTACTGTAAATATAAGATTAAAGTATTGGCACCCTCTGGTATGTGTTAGGTGCATATGAAAGTAGGAGGAGTTTATATCTGTAGGTTTTCGAGTGTGTGAGCTTGTTTAATGTTAAAATGGTACACGTCTTCCTCACTTGGAGAAATATTAAGCATGAGGCAAATTTGTTGTAACCCAAAACATGGCCACGGTGGCCAATACTTTCACATTTCGTAAATATACTGAGACCTTTCTGAAGCGGCAGCTGGTGATTATCGCGCTGTATGAATATGACGTGAACTCGGAGGTTGTGAAATATAAAACAGCGTGGTGTCAGTTAGGGTGACTCGGGTGTGTCGTGTCCTCTGGTCACCCGGTCTTTGGGGACGCTTTTCTGCCAGTTACAATGACCGTGCACGTTCTGGCGTAACTACGGCCTGGTGGTACCACACACACACACACACACACACACACACACACACACACACGGATCTGTATAAGTGTGAAGAGGAGGCTGTGTTGCTCAACACTTGAACTGTGTCTTATGTCATGGTGTGTGTGCGTGTGTGTGTGTGTGTGTGTGTGTGTGTTTGTGTTTTGCCCCTTTAACCTACATCCTCAAACCTAACATTGTGGTTCCTTCCTGAGTCAAGAACCACTCGTGTTGTGTTTACCCTGTTTGAACTCTGGTATGGTCCTCCCCCTTCACCTCTCCCTGCCCTGTCAATCAAAGCACTAGCCAATCATGGGTGTCTGTGTGCTCATGTATGTGGAAGAGGGTAGATAGCGCTTTCCTCCAAGTGTAATGTGTAAAGCATTTTTGAACAGAACATGAAGGGTTAATAGCATGTGTGTTGTGTGTTGTGTGTGTGTGTGTGTGTGTGTGTGTGTAGTTTGGAGGTAGAGAACGGTCCGTGCAGTCCTGTGGAACTCCAGGTTTCTCCCGGTTCTGCTTTGCTTCTCCCTCATGGTCAGCGCAGAGAGTCATTCCTGTACCGCTCTGACAGCGACTACGAACTCTCGCCCAAATCCACCTCACGCAACTCGTCCATCATGGGAGAACTGTGAGTAACATGCGCCACACTGCGGTGTGAGACAGCCGTCTGTCTGCACCTGTCTGTCTGTCTGTCTCTGCCTATCTCTTTATCTATGTCTGTCTGTCTCTCTGCCACTCTGTATCTCTCTGTCTGTCTCTGCCTATCTCTTCATCTATGTCTGTCTGTCTCTCTGCCACTCTGTATCTCTCTGTCTGTCTCTGCCTATCTCTTCATCTATGTCTGTCTGTCTCTCTGCCACTCTGTATCTGTCTGTCTGTCTCTGCCTACCTCTTTATCTATGTCTGTCTGTCTCTCTGCCACTCTGTATCAGTCTGTCTGTATCTTTTTATTTGTATCTCGCCTCCTGGTCTCTATCTGTCTGTCTATAGCTTCTACCTGTCGGTATCTGTCCATCCATAATCGAATCTCTCTATCTATTCATACACCCTCTTACCCGTCTGTCTGTCTGTCTGTCCTCGACTTTATAAGTCGTGTGCTTTTCTTCTCGTGTGTGAATATTTATATCAGTCTTTTTTTCACTCCGCTAGACATGGTGAAGATTTTATTGTCACACCATTCGCTCAGGTAAACACATCACAACTGGATCACATTCAGTGTTTTCTCTGTGTGCGTGTGTGTAGCATCTATTAATCTTTTCTTCTTGAACTGCAGGTCCTCGCCAGTCTGCGCACGGTCAGGAGTAACTTCAGCGTTTTGACTAATGTGCCTGGACCTTCCAGCAAGTACGTACTTCCTCTGAAACAGAGCCGTGGAAAAAGCGTCCACTAGAGGGAGCACTCAGCTAAGTGTTAGAAGTTTAACTACACTTATCAACTCCATTATTAATCAAATACCATCAGAGAAGACGCCTGAAGCCGAAACCTAATTGGTCAGTTACCGGTCGTTATGTAATATATTAATTACACATCTGTAAATCGGACACGACTGAGTATAGATGTGTTTATACAGTTTACGCTGTTTATCGATTTATTACATTTCAGAAGGCTATTGAATTTCTTTGCTGGTTTTTACTTCATCTGCCAATCAACTCAGTAGGTGGGATCAGCAGTAATCACTGGTTTATGGAACAGTAGTGGGTGGAGTCGAACCCTGAGAACGTTTATACGTTACGTAAAACTCTGAGGAGATACGATTCCATTGTAACACCCCTTCGAGTCTAAATTCTCGCTCAGAACGTCGAAACATCTCAAGAGCTACGACTTCTCCAAGTTGGACTTTTGAAATAAATGAAGCACTGGCGCACAAAAATGGAACGAGCGCTAATTTATCTCGAGTGCCCGTTTTCTTTAATCTGCGGTCGTGAGAACTCGCCGAGACGGGATTCAAGAAATTCAGAGATCCCACTTGTAATGAACGTAGCATGAGAACCCTTGTTCAAGCTAACAGCTCAACTTGAGCTAGCGTGGAATATAGCAATATGCTAGCTGAGGGAAATGATGCTAGTTACAGACGTGGCGGTTAGCCATGCGTTAAGGTTGCCAGATAATGTTTCAGAGACTGATAGGTTTGTGGTTTTTTTTTGTTTTTTTTTAGTGTTTACAATTAAGATGTGCAAAGTTTTGTTTTATTTTTACAGGAGATCTCCAGTTAGCATGCAGCCTCCATTAAACAGAGCCTCACTATCAGGTAAAAGGTGGCTACGCTACACTAACTTTCTGTTAAAAACAAAATAATCTTGTATGAACTGTTTTGGGATTCATTATTCTTACTAAAATTTTGATAAACATTCCGGATGCTAGGGATCCGTTAGCATGACCAGACTCTTACGAGCTGTTACGTTATGTTTAAGTCGGTATTTGTTCTCAATGACCAAACGACCAAAATGTGAGAAATTCCCGTAAAGCTAGCTAGTTATCGTTAGCATAACACTAGCACTGAATTCACACATTTAAAAAAATAATAAATTCAGACAGCCATTTGCAGTACTTCGGTATAAAACTGATTTGGGGGGGTCACAACACACACGCTATTAACCCTCACGTTCTGTTCAAAAAGGCTTTACACATTACACTTGGAGGAAAGCACTGCCTGCCCTCTTCCACATACATGAGCACATAGACACCCATGATTACTACATACGAGCTCAGTTAGTGATGTCACTAATTGTGCTTTCCACTTATCCACCAATGTCTGGCAAATTATCAGAACACAAAAACCTAGTAACAGGAAACTTTTTAGACAAAGACCCTGCTCGATTAACCAGTTAACCAGCTAGTTAACGTAACCAATGTTAGCGACGAACAGATGGTTGTTATGGCAACGGTATATTTTGCCGTGTTGGAGACCGATACTCGATACTGAAATCCCCCTCACCTGTGAGAAATGCGTGCTAGTTTGCTAACGGTTAACCTTAGGATAAATATGGGGTGGGTGTGTGGGTGTGTATGTATGTGTGTGGTTTTTAATTTGCATATAATCTGCATAATGCATAATAATGAGGGGAAAGGTGTAGGGACACCGCACATTTTCAGTCATTTAGTGGGCATTAAAACAGCTTTCTTAACATATGTTAGTAAGTGTTTCGGATCCACCGCCTGCGTGTGTGCGTGTATGATGTCACACAGCAGACCACAGCATAAAGCAGTGTGTGTGTGTGAATGGCTAGTGGTATGAGATGTGTGTGTGTGTGTGTGTGTGTGTGTGTCTATGTGTATGTGTGTGTGTGTGTGTGTGTGTGTGTGTGTGTGTGTGTGTATGTGTGTGTGTGTGTACAGTAATGAGTGTATCAGCCCAGGTGGAGGTGGCCACTGTAGAGTCAACGATCTGAGAGTTGAGTTGAGGGGAGTGAAGGATTGTGGGATGTTTTGCTTCCTGTTTTGCGGGTCATTGACGTCAGCCGCCGCCCCTCAGCCAGCTCACTTCCTGTATAGCGTGAATGGCCATTCCTCATGGAGGAAAACAGACACACACACACACAAACACACACAAAATTGTGCGTCAAAAAAAACTGGAGGAGTGTATAAGCCCACCTCAGGTGCACTGATGAAGTGTGTGTCTCTGTGTGTGTGTGTGTGTGTGTGTGTGTGTGTGTGTGTGTGTGTGTGAGTGACAAGGCGATTTAGCTGCTGTTTGATTTGGCCTACGTCCCAAGCAAAGCTTATTTTGCTTTCACAACATCCACACAGGCCCTCTCTCTCAATCTCTCTCTCTCACACACACACACACACACAGACTTTATATATTCTTTCTAAAATCATTTGTAAATCATGTAGCATGTTATGTGCCACAGTTTTGTGTTGTATGTTATTCATTTCCGCGTAAATAGTAATACGAGTGTTGTTACAGTGTTTAGGGTAGAGTTTACGGCAGTGTTTACAGTAGTGTTTACGGCAGTGTTTACGGTAGTGTTTACAGTAGTGTTTATGGCAGTGTTTACGGGAGTGTTTACAGTAGTGTTTATGGTAGTGTTTGGTTTACAGTAGTGTTTACGGCAGTGTTTACGGCAATGTTTACGGCAATGTTTATGGTAGTGTTTATGGCAGTGTTTTTGGTAGTGTTTACGGCAGTGTTCACGGTAGTGTTCATGGCAGTGTTCACGGTAGGGTTTGCGGTAGTGTTTACAGTAGTGTTTAAAGTAGCGTTTACAGTAGTGTTTATGGCAGTGTTTATGGTAGTGTTTACAGCAGTGTTTACGGCAGTGTTTACGGCAGTGTTTATGGCAGTGTTCACCGTAGTGTTTATGGCAGTGTTTACGGTAGGGTTTGCGGTTCTGTTTACGGCAGTGTTTACAGCAGTGTTCATGGCAGTGTTTATGCCAATGTTCACGGTAGTGTTTATGGCAGTGTTTATGGTAGGGTTTGCGGTTGTGTTTACGGCAGTGTTTACAGCAGTGTTCATGGCAGTGTTTATGGCAGTGTTCATCGTAGTGTTTATGGCAGTGTTTACGGTAGGGTTTGCGGTTGTGTTTACGGCAGTGTTTACAGCAGTGTTCATGGCAGTGTTTATGGCAGTGTTCACCTTAGTGTTTATGGCAGTGTTTACGGTAGGGTTTGCGGTTGTATTTACGGCAGTGTTTACGGCAGCCCTGCTACTACACAACTTCCTGTAATTCTGTCATTCGCCTCATGTGTTAATTTGACGCTACTCGGAACTTGAACCTCGAAACTAACGTACTCATTAAAGTCACGTTGCTTTCTTATCATTGTTACACACGTGGACAAGTCAAGGCTAGCTATAAAGTCTCGGAGGTTTTAGGATTTGCGCAAACGACAGGCGAAAAATATCTTTAAAAACTATGACAAATTCTAAATGAACTGTCGTTCAACACACTGCGTCATTGTTAACATCTAGCCTATGTTTTTACAGATATGTTCAAAAACTGGCCAATTAGTCAAACTAAACACTCGCATTTTAAACTACAACTCGGGCATTTATGATGTCATTTTTTTCGGATTTAGAACATTTTTATCCTCACTGACTGTGGCAGCCTTTAAACGTCGCAGTGTTTATAAAGAATGAGGCCAGGAATGTAGCAATGTGGCTTCGAATTACATAAACTGACCTGTTAGATAAGAAATTGTCAGTACAGGAAACTTTACAGGAAGAATTCAGGTTAGGAAGTTTCAGCGTGCTAATTAGTGTTTTGAGCAGTAAGGTATGAGAAAGACAGGTGAGACAGACAGGTGTGGATATTTAACTTGTTTATTCCGGAGAGCTTAATTAATATGCTGACATCACGGACGGTAAGAAACCTGTGATGACACTGCAGAGGAATCTGCTGGAATAATACAGAAGTGAAATGAAGTGGTCTGGCAGGTTCACACACACGTCACACACAAACATCTCTCTCAGACAAACACACACTCACACACGCACACACACACACACACACACACACACACACACACACACACACACACACACACACATAATGGTGGCTACCTGCAGGGAAAAGTCCGAACCGTGTCGGCTTATTTAAGGTTAAAAAAAATCACCTCAGAAGTCATGTTAGATGATCTTATTAGCATTAGTGGGGGTGATGCTAGCACATATTAGCTAGCAGTGAACAGTATAAATATTTATAAATATCATCTCAGCAATCTCAAGAGATCCTGTGAAGATTTATCAGCAAAGATTAGCCATCTAGCAAGCATTACGAGTTAAAAAATATAAACACACTGTATATAAATATGACTTCAAAGTCCTGTCAGAAATCCTGTCAGATTAGCCTATGTGCAATAGCAGTGAGGATAATGAATGTTTATGAACGTATTTAAGAAATCACCTCAGACGTAATCAGACATTAGCCATCTACTTATCATAATCAGTCAGGAAATCCTGTTAAATTAGCTCACGGTAACTAGCAATAAACATTGTAAAATATTTATAAAGCATTCAGAAGGCATGTCAGGAAGTCATGTTAGTGAACTGACTAGCATCAAAGGGAAAAAAATCCTGTCAAATTAGCTCACATTGGCTAGCAGCGAACTTCAGCAAGTGCTCAGAAATCCTGTCAGGATTTAGCAGCAAAGATTAGCCACCTACCTAGCATTACTAATTAATATAAACATATATATGACTTCAACATCCTCTCGATAATATTTCTGTTTTAAAAAAAAAAGCTTAAAAATCACCTCAGATGTCATGTCAGGTGGTGATATTAGCTCACATTAGCCATCTGTCTAGCATTTGCAGTTAAGACATCTTCTCAAACAAGCTCATGTTAGTTAGCAATGTTCATTATAAATATTTATAAATTCTATCAGGTTAGCTCATTTCAGCTAGCAATAAAGATTATGAGATGAGAGCTGACTAGCATTAGTGAAGGAATCCTGTCAGATTAGCATGTTAGCAAGCAGTCAACATATACATATATTGTAAATATTTATAAACATGACTTAAATGCCCTCTCAGGATTTATCAGCAGAGATGAACCAAGCACCTAGCATTAAAAATATAAACCTACTGTAAATAAATAAGATCTCAAAATCCTGTCAGGTTTTCTCATGTTAGCTCATATGGCTTAACAAACACCTCAGAAGTCATTTTAGGTGATGATATTAGCGCAACTTAGCTAGCAGCAGTGATCGTTATAAATATTTATTAACATGACGTCAACATCCTCTCAGAAATCCTGTCAAGATTGATCAGCAAAGATTGGTGATGAGGAACTCCTTTGAGGTTAGCTCAAATTAGGTAGCTAGCATTAATAGATAAGAATATAAAGCATACTGTATATAAATATGACTTCAAAATCCTCTCAGAACTCCTGTTAGAAATTAGCCATCGATCTAGCATTAGTTAAAAGAAATGCTGCTGGGTTAGCGAATGCTAGCTAGTTAATGTTAGCAGTGAGAATGTGAGACTATTAAGACTATAAAATCCTCTCAGAGATCCTTGTTTTAGCAGTGTAACTAGCCTTATCAGTGACGAGATCCTGCCACATTAGCTGGTTTTAGCAGTGTTACTACCGTTATATATGAAGAGATCCTGTCAGGCTAGCCTACGCTAGCTTGTTGAGTAGTATTAGCAGTGAGAGCGTTTATGAACATGGGTTTTTCCTGTAAGATTAGCGCAAACTAACTAACAATAAATATATGACACTAATGGTGTGTGTATGAATACCGAAGATAACCTTCTCTCTGTTTGTGGACTTTCCTATGTACACTAGACACGAAGTCACGCCCACATTCCCATGTACGCCCTTTTCAGCCAGTTCTTATCTCCATATATGGAGTGAAAGATGTGTTGTATGTGTGTGTGTGCGGAGGACGCTGGACCAGTTTTCCACACATGTATTCATTCATTAGCACTTATTTTCTGTGTTTATTGGCATGTTCAGGTGTGTTTGTGTGAGTGTGTGGTTAGTGTTTGTTAGAGGAATGTGGTGGTTAGTGTTTGCTCCTAGCATTAGTGGAAGAAGCATTGTGTGCTAATGTGTTCTCCGTAATCAGACATTTCCTCACATTAATGTCGACACGGCAGAGAAAGAACTAGGTGAAAACTCTTCCGCTAAACGTATGTCCTGATATTCACTAACGAGTAAATAAACAACTATTAAATGAATAGAATGACCCGAATGAGTCACTGCTGTGTTAACTCAACTCAGTCACCGGTGATCGATTTTGCAGCTTAGCGATCACTCGCTTCGTTTTCCATTTCGCAAAGACATTTAAACTTTCCCAAGACACATAGCGAAAGATGTATCGTATGTCCATTCATTACAGAAAATGACACGAAACGGCACCAAACTACGAGCATTGTTTAGTAGGAACACGTTCTTCAAAGTGTGATGAGTTTAGCTAACGTCAGGGAACCATATTCTGTACGCTTAAGTCGGACGTTTTGACTTTCATCAGAATGTGAGGCGTACGTAATAAAATACCGATTTTGCTCAAGTATTTTAACAGTCTAATAGCAGGGCTGAGGATTTTCGGTTCATTTTGTGCGGTTGGATCGGATCATTCTCTCACGCCGCGCTAGAGCTTCGCCACTCGTGTAGTCTTGGACTTGATTTCGCCTGCCCACGCAACCCACATCAAAGAGGAAAACACGAACGAGAGTTGGATTCTAATGGACTAGGTGAAAGCACGCTAAATCTTTCAGTTATATATATATATATATATATATATATATATATATATGTATAAGGAAAAAAAAATTTCTTGCCTGGACCCACTTTCAGATTGTGTTGTGTTGAAAGGTTGACTTCAACGCTGGAACGAATATCAGTTTAGAGATCTGGCATCCGAATCCATCCCTCCTCTGATCTCTCGCTTTAGACTGAGCCGTTGATCTGGAGGCATTTTATAGTAAACGTGATGAATATCCGTTTTCACAAATTCTCAGAATTTCCATCTGCATCAACTCTCAAACAGTCCTGTGTCCGTCGCTCTGGCACTGGCAACCCATCCGAGTCAGATTCTCTGAATTAAATAAACTAAATGAAGTATACTCTTCATAATAAGGCTGTGACACAGTGTGTTTTTCTTTCCAAAGATGGCATGAGCAGCGTTTACACATGGCCTTGAATAAATGAGCACTTTGCTGGTTTCAGACCATCTGATTCATTAAACGAGTCAGATTCACCTCGCAAGAACGTCGCAGCCTTTATGGGTTGTATCTCATGTGCTTAAGGTCATGGGTCAGAAGGTCATGGAAGACTTCAAACCCCAGGACTACCCGAGCACTGAAAAAAAAAATCGGAAGTTTAAATTCACTTCTTTAGTTTGGCACTGAAGAAACGCAGAAAGCCTATCGTTGAACGTAAACAACCATATAGCTATACGCTGGGACGTTATGGAATCATCTTTATCTTTTGTAGAATTCTTTCCTTAGTGTAAAAAGTAACGTGGACAATTTGAATTGGACTGTCCGAGCTATTTTGCGTACTCGTTTATTACGTAGAGATTACGTAGCGTAACGATGATTTTTGCGCAAAGCGCTTCGATCAAACTAAATGCGCAAACGTCGGACAAACAAACAAACAAACAAAATCATTTTCATCGTAGCTAACAAATATCTATCGAAATAGCATCGTAACCTAATTAAAAATACAACGTTAGAGCCGGTTATAATGTATTATCATTTGTATAGTAACAGCTCGTTCATGGGGACTTCGTTAAATGAATTTAAAAAACGTGCGTAAACACCGATACAGTGAAATCTTCTGTAATTTATTCTAACGTGTACAGAAGGAGTCTCCAGTGTCGACACTATGTAACAGTCAGAGGTACAGCTGTAACTTTTACATTTTCCGAAGTCAGGATCGAACGGTGTCGCAAATGCACAAGGATGCTTTAACGCAAAAAATAAAGGCGCAGGCATCGGACGAACAAACAATCCTTTTAATCGTAGCTAACAAACAGCTATCTCGTTTTCTCGGAGTAAAAATTTGAGCAGGTTCTATTGCGTTATCATTTTTACTCGTACAGCCGACGTTCTACAGTACGTAGACAAATTAAAAACGCGTGACATTTATGGAAGGAGTCTCCAGTGTCAGCACTACAGTATGTAACAGTCAGAGATAAAGCTGTATGTTTT
The DNA here is from genome assembly GCF_001660625.3 of Ictalurus punctatus. NCBI lineage: Eukaryota > Metazoa > Chordata > Actinopteri > Siluriformes > Ictaluridae > Ictalurus > Ictalurus punctatus. The sequence goes on along the minus strand of NC_030422.2, from coordinate 11,890,555 downwards.
CAGGACAGAGGAGTTCACGTTGTAGGCAGAAGACAAGCTGCGTTTTTGTTTTTTTTAAGAAAAAAGAGAGGATGGTGATTGATGTAATTTTTTTGATGAAATAAATTAGTTAATGATTTTTTTTTTTTAAAAGGAAGAACTAGGGGCTCCGTTCTGCTCCTTGGCAGATCTGCTCCTCGGTTTCTGTGGTGCAGGAGCTGTAGAGCGAGTCTGGAAGGCGTCGCACCCTGCCCAGTATGTGAGTTATGCCTTTGACGTCAGCAGAGCTGTAAAAGCCGACTTTCTCTAAAGTGATCCAAGGCCAGGAGCGCTGCGTGGTGCCGTGAGACAGAGCGCAGGAATGAAGCAGGGAGAGAGAGAGCGAGAGAGAGAGAGAGAGAGAGAGAAGGAAAGCAGAGCAGAGGGTGTTGGTACAGTGCTGTTTACACCAGACCTGCCTGATTAGATGTGGGCTGAGATTTTTTTTTCTTTTTTTTTTTTTTTTAATACAATACAAAAAAGCCCAGAGCAAGAACAACACAGCAGTTTGAATGACAAATGTGGCGCAGTTTTCAGGATGTGGCTGGCTGCAAGTGTTTGCGAGGAATGTGGCGTGTTTACCTTCCAAGAAAATGTGGCTTATACCCTACAAAAAAGTCCAACTCTGATATTTAATGATCTTTCACACACACACACACACATACACACATCTCTCCTTTATACTTCCTCATACACACACACACACACGCATACACATACACACACACTAGTGTTCAGGGTTTAAGCAGTGAAGAGTGAGAAAAGACAGCCAGTAGTTAGTGATACACAAAACAAGACCGAATACTAGTCATGGCTGGTTAGCATCACGCACACGAAAACTAGCCGAGACCAACTAGCGTTATGCGAATCAGGACTTCCGTCTAAATTACGACAAAATGTGAACGAAAGCTAGTGAAGAAAGGCTAATTTGCAAACAAACTGTAAATAATCCAATAATTGAATTACGCAAATATTATAATAAAGTAATAAAAATCCGACATGGCTGGTTAGCATTACATGAATGAAATTCAGCATTTAGTGTTAGATTTATAAAATGTGCTGGTTTTGCCGGTATGTGAATCAAAGTTTTTACAACAAATTTCAAAGCTTTTACTCTCCGAGTAAAATTCGCAGATCGTTTTGCCAATTTGTAGGCGTTTATTTCTAGAATGAATTATGTTAAGATTATGTCTGTTGAAATATTCGTAAATGTGGCATTGCTAATCGTGAATAATAGGCAGTAGCGTGTACGAAATGCTCGAGTTGCAAATCAACAATAAAAAGCAAGAAGTACAGAAATTAATATTAATAATACGAATTACCGTCTTTCTCTCTTAGTTTTTTTTTAGCTATTTTTTTTTCTCAATTATTAGCATGGTGTATAACCTTTTTTTTTTTTCAATTCGCAGTACTCAGTTTCAGTCTTGGGTCTCATTTAAAATCCAGTTCATAACAATAGGAGGAACAGGAGGGAGGGGGCGAGGGTTAACGGTGCACCCGGGGCATTTTTCCACACATATCGAGGGCCGCTGGTGAAACGTTGCCGGATCACTACACGTCCTCTACTTCACCCAGGACCAGCAGTGCAATGGTGGGAATATGTGGCCTTTACTCCACATAATAGCTGAAGCAGGAGGTTAAGATTCCACAACAAGACGTATCGGACCGAGTCGGTGCTCGTGCATCCTTCAGAGCTTTTAACACCACCGCTGTCATTCCACCGTCAGATCTTCACATAATTATATATAGATATAGATGTTACTTTGTGCTACAGTCTCCTCCGAAACTATTGGAACACAAGGTCAGTATATTAGTGTGTGCTGTACACCAAAGACATATGGGTCTGAGATCAGAAGATGGAGATGACACGAGAGTTTAGGATTTCAGCTTTTATTTCCTGGTGTTTACATCTGGACGTGTTAAGCAACATAAAACAATACAATACAAATCGGGGGTTCTGATACAAAATGTCCGATGTCGTTTAAAATGTCTACATAAAAATACCAGGAAATAAAAGGTGAAATTCTAAACTCCTCTCATACCCATCTTCTGATCTCAAGCCCAAATGTCTTCAGTCTGCAGCGAAAAACAAATAAATTGGCCTGGCCATTCCATTAGTTTCGGAGGGGGCTGTAGATAGATAAATAAATAAATAAATAGGTAAGTGAATACATGTGAACATAAATAAATAAGTAAGTAAATAAATAAATAAGTCACTAATAATAAAGTGTTAAACAATAGTAATAGTATAATTACTATAATAATAATAATAGTATAAGTATTAAACAAGTGTTTGTTTAAGACTTATACATTAGTTTTTCCTTTAATAATTGATTATTTATTTTAATACATTTTCAGGCTCACCACTCATGGAGGAGGTTATGCAGCAGCGCCACAAGAATAATAAAAAATATTAATAAATGTGTCTTATATCTGAAATCGGCCTCAGGAATATTTTAAGACCTTTCACATACATACCACAAAATCGCTCGTTTATCTGTCCTTACACACACACACACACACACACACGCAACGCACACACAGAAAACTGAGGGTTTGTATGAACAATGATGAGTTGACATTTCGCAAAACTATTTAACGTTAAACAAACTAAACGTGCTCAACAGGAATATTAGCGTTTGAAAAAAGACATGCTAAGCCCAGTGCAGCAAATCACGTAAAACAGCCAGTAGTTAGCATAACGCAAATCAAAAAGGACCACTAGCAGAGGCTGGTTAGCATGACACACGTACGAAAACTGACTAGCATCATTTTGAATCAGGATTGCAGGCCAGTAGGGCTGTTCTGTGGTAGTACAACGAAATGTTTGTGTCGCTAATCAGGGACCGGTTATTATTACGCAAATTTTAAAAATGAGAATGAAATCTGTTAGCATTACACTAGAGTGTCCTTACTTACGTCAGCTGATTAGCTAAATTACAGGAGTAAGCAGGCTAACTGACAATGTTTGTCAGCTGCTAGCTAGTGGGGTGCGTAGCTAGTGAGGTGTGTAGCTAGTGGGATGCATAGCTAGCTAGTGGGGTGAATTTCAGGTTGAAATGTTTTATAATTACTTTTTCATATGCTTTAACATAAACAAACAGCGCAGCAGATTATATACATGTCAAATAACATTGTGTAAATGTGTATGTAGTGAATGAGGCAGGATACAAGTGCACGGTTTATATGGATTTATTGTTGGTAAATCTATCAATCAGGGCCAAGAGAAAACGCAGGTAAAATCTATGACGATCCATGATCGATTACACAAGAAAAGAAGCTACACGGGAAACCCAAGGCAAAGACAAAGGAGGGTTTAAATAGACAAAAATAATGGAAAGCTAAACAGAGAACAGGAGAGTCCAATCAGGACATAGACCAAGTCTAGACTTGACCAGACTAGGTTTGATTGGCTGTGGTGAGAAACAGGATTAAAATGTCCTTTCCAGCGTAATGCTTTTCAGTGGGACTGCATTAAAGGAGTTTTATTTCCTACACCTATTAACACAAAAATGTTTGTTAGTAAGTCATGATTCTGCTGCTGTCTGGCTTCCAACCAACATCCACGAGCACTTCGCACTCAGTCATTCAGTATAATCGTTCAGATTACGCACTGATTTTATTGAACAGATTTCCTCATCCCTCTCCTGAAATCCATTCTTGGCTACACCACCAGTACCCCCCCCCCCCCCCCCCCCCCCCCCCACCCCCACCCCCATGCCGATTCCACAGTCTCCTCATGGCCTCATCAGAGAGTTCCGCGCTTTTGATGAGATTCTTCAAAGGTATCCGCTGGTAGAAAGCCGCTCTAACGTGACACGCGATTGGCAGCGAGGATCAAACAGCTGTAGTGCATTTAAAGCTCCGTGACTCGCGTTCAGCCGAAGCTGCAGCTTCTTTGGTGCCTTTACGAGCAGGTTTGGAAAAAGCTTGACTCATATATCAGTGGAGCAAGCGGACAGAGGAGCAGTGTGAAGCCAGACGGGGGGACGATGGGGGTGGAGCGGGATGGAGGCAGATGGGGGGGTCTCTGGAGCAGCGAGAAAAGTTCACAAAGATGGTTCTGTGGCTCGGAGTGGTGCTGGGAAACTCTTCACTGTGGGCTTTTGTGGATCTGGATGAGCTCCTAGACGTTGACGTGAAAAAGTTAGTCCACTGCGCTGAAGTGGGTCATGGGAGTCGTGTAGGAGGCGACGTCAGGAAACGTCTCGTTAGTTACATTCCATTAGTCGGCAACAGTTTTTAAAAATTAATTACGAACTTACCATATGTACACACTATTGCGTGACAAGTCACTCGTGTCGATTGTGGGCGTGGCCTGTCCAGGAATATGACAGAATATGTTAAAACCACGGTTTTTCTTCCATTTTTGAAGGAACGAAGAAACGCCGGATGACACGCAATTCCTCGGAGGACTTGTCCGAGTCGATCGCTTGGACTCGCCGCTTTAATGTCCTACCTAATTCGCACAGAATTCAGAAAATCTCCGTTCAAACGCTGCTCTGTTATTCGCACATACGCTAATGTGAAGTGATGGCTGATGTCATGCTAACTCAAGAGTCATTTTGAAAATGGTGTATTACGCTTTGGGTTCTTCCCAAAAGCCCACAATAAAACATAAAAACAATCAAATAAAAATAAAAACAACATGCTGAGCATGCCCAGTGAGCATCTGACCCATGACCTTTCTACCATTTTGGTTTGTTTTACCAATATGAACATAAAACCTCGGATAGAAGGCAGCGTAGCAATAAGCTCCACCATCTTGGACTTGCACATGACAATAATTTCGCTTGCCAATTCCGTCACTAATCCCGAACGATCCCTCATTTCCAGTTTTATTTATTGCACATTTGGTTTGAGTGACGCTGCGGCTCGACTTTACCCCACGCTTACACTCCCACAGTGGTGACATATTGATGGTGGTATTCGTGTGTATCCACGCCAGGCTTCAGATCCACACACACACACACACACACACACGGCTTTAAACGAGCTGCACATGTGGAACGTTATTCATCATCTGTAATGCCGAGTGTAGCGCTTACGGATGTCAGCGTGTTTAATCGAAACCTTCCGTCACATCCATTTTATAGTTCCTCTGATCTCCACATCTGGAGGCTGGAGTTTTAATGTTGCGATTACGCGACACGTCATTAACGTCCAAATTGTATTCCATTTCATTCCCGTGTATAGTTCTGTTACAGAATATTAACATAATGACACTGTCTTGGCCAATAAAAAAGGGGCGTCAGCCTTTTTGTGTTGAGTTAGATGCGTGGCGAAAATATTTAAACGAATGTGAGATAGCCATGGTAAGGATCGGAGCGACCCGACAGCGCAACCCTGCGTAACAGCACAAGGTCAGAGAGGCCCGGCGTGCCCTTATCTCATCGCTTTCGTCAGTAAGCGTTGCATCGTCAGGTCTGACACGTAACATACTAGGCGGGCGATATTCTCTAAGAGTTTCTCCTAAACGCAAGAACTTGTTAGTAATCTCTAGTAATCTTCTGGGCTTGAAACACAGGAAGTGGGTTTTGTTTGCTTTGGCTGCGACCTGCTGCTCTTGGAGGCGAGCCAGACGAAGGAGTAAAGTTTACGTCTCGGGTCGCTCACGCAAATAGAAAGAAACAAAAAAACCACCACAGCGTGGGCTTTGATTACAGTGCCATCACTCGTTATTTCTCTCGGGGTGGATCAAAGAAGGGAAAGTTACGAAGTTACAGAGTTAACAATGCTCCCCTGGCTGATCTGTAGGCATCTCAACTTTTAGTTGTGTGGATGAACGAAAGAAGCCCCTACTCTAAAAAAAAAAAAAAGCCAGACTGATGTTTGCAGCTGTTTGGCCATAATACTCAGCGTTATGTGTGAAGGGAAAAGGGGTGAGGCTGTTAATCCCAGCTGCGAAGCATGGTGGTGGCGGCATCACGCTGTGTGGGTGCTTTGCTGGAAAAGGAGACACATGAGAGCAGGGCAAATGTGTACGAGACAACCTGAGGAATGTGCTAACACAATGGGCACGGTATAAAATGTTAATAAAACTGAACACGTTCGGCTAATTTATATTTATAATTTCTACAAATCCTTGATTTGTGACTCTACGCCTTTCTCATGTCTCTCCCTCTCTCTCTTGCTCTCCCAGATGAGTCATTTCAGAAGCTGGCCTTGGAGACCATGGAGGAGCTGGACTGGTGCCTGGACCAGCTAGAGACCATCCAGACACACCGCTCCGTCAGTGACATGGCCTCCAACAAGGTGAACACACACACACACACACACACACATACACACACACTTCCACTCTCACCTGATAAATTCTCCATTAGCAGCATGACGCTGACGGGGATTTTCCCACGAGGAATAGTTCTGATTATGCTAATAGTACAGCAACACGCGCTACTTCCTTGTTCTGCGGTGGATTGTGGGGAAAAATACGATTAGCACTGAAATTAAATAAAACGACGAAGCGATGACGACATATCAGAGATCCGCAGTACACGTCCCTGCGAACGAGCCGTTACTTCAGAAACGATGACGTATCAGAACGAGCGCATGGGTGTAATATAAACCTGCGCTACTGTCAGAGCTGCTGCTATAGAACAGTAATAAACACCTTCTGACCAGTCAGAGCGCAGAATTCAGAGCTGATATCAGGGTTATGTTTGCTCACTGAGAAGGATCTGTGACTGTTCCAGTACAAAAACTGCAAATTCACACACACACACACACACACACACACAGAGCTGAAGTTTCAGCAATATGAATGAGGTGGTGGAAGTGAAGCTATGTTTACACACTGCAGCTTGCGGGAATATCGTTGGTGCAGTAAATTATTGCGTAATAATGCAGGAGTTTGCAAAAATGCTAACCTGTGCTATTCTAACTGGTATATAGCTTCTATGTTGTTTAATTAAAACCAGTATTTCATGCTAAACTCTGAGCCAAAAGCAGTTTATACAAACACTCCAGTGGTTTGTGATTAGCTAATCACATATATTTCCATAAGCTCCACCCCTTTTTGCAGCATGTCGATTTCCCACTCGAACACACACACCCACCAATGTCGGCTATTAACGTCTAACATAACGAGGGTAATTCCCGGCCCGACACTAACCAGTCGCACCGGTTCAACTCGCGGTGTGCAAAAGTTTGTACGCCCTTAGGACAAAATGAATATGATTTACAGCGTTTGTTATGTCCGGTTTCGCAGATGATCCTTCTTCATCATCAGCAGTAACAAAAATTTATATGTTAGGATATAAATAGTGGAAAAACTCTGAACATGATTTAAATATAGATTAATATCTAGTAGGAACCGTTATATTTCTTTCTATGGATAATGACATTTCTTTTGTTTCTTATTTTTTCTTTCGGCTGTATAGAGTATCTGAGCAGTTAAGGGTTAAGGGATGTAGCTCTTGACCTTGTGGTCCACCTCTGTACAGAGCTACACCACTGTACGTGACCTTAGATGACACAGCGGTGTGTGGTGTGTGTGTGTGTGTAACTAAGCCAGAGGAGGCCGCTTTCCCGTAGATGACCTCGTTCCTGTATTTACACTGATAAGAAATCAGAAAAATCAAGATGCAGAGCCAGACATGGGGCGAGACCACACGAACACACGGACACTTATTCTAATGAAATCTTGAGGTTTTAACGGTTTAATCCTCTCGCCCGCTGGTGTTCTCAATCAGGCCCTGACGAAACAGGCGAAGGATTAAAAGTGAGAAACTGAAATGACGCCGGTTCACTCGAGGGCACTGAGGGGGCCGTAATCAGGAAATGAGTCTCAGCCTGACAGCCAGAGTGTGTGTACCTGAGGCCACGAAGAGAAAGCGCGAGGGAGGGAGTGAGGGAGCGAGTTTGGGAGGGAGGGAGGGAAGGGGAGGGGTCTGAGGGAGGAGGCGGAGCCAGTTGGAGTGAGGTGAATTAGCCAGGTCTTTGTCTCACACACTTCCTGGCGTGTGTCAAAGTGAACGAGTGTGGAGTGCAAGGCATCGTGTATGCCACCATGGGACTATGCTGCTCTGAGAAAGCGAGAAAGTTTGGTGTGACGAAAGGCTGGACTGAGGTGAGGAAAGGAAAGGTTTTGAATTGTGTGTGTATATATACATATATATATATATATATATATATATATTTTTTTTTTTAATGTTGCATGTTTATGTGTTTAGTCATTGCCATTCATATTTCACAGATGCACATTGCGTATACAATGTGATACGCAAAAACACGTAACACAACCGGTCGAGAATTTTTCCAGCTCATAAAAATGCACACTTCGACACTTTTACATGTGCTGTAGTCAAGAAATGAGTGTGTGTGTCTGTGTCTCACAACAACAGGGTCAGAATTACTTGCCTCATGAATCAAATAATTCGCCTCCTGTGGTATCAGACAAAGACGTGTGTCTTAGAATGAAAGCCATTTTGACTTTTTCCTCAATATTACCTCAACTCTTCTGAGTTTTGGTGTGAAATTCAGAAAGCCATGATGCGCAAGGAAAAAGAAAAAAGGAACGAATGCAAACCTCATCACATACAGTAGTATCGCAAAACTCTGGTGTTTCTGCACAATGCTCCTCCTGCAACATTTTAGTTTTAGTGTTACGCTGTGTAACTGGGAATGATGCAATGCAAACCATTTGTTCAAATTATGTTTAAAAGAAATAAACCCTTTGCAAATGCAAAAGCGTCGTTTTTGTAACCATCTTGCAACGTGCAAAACTTCGTCCTGACGCGGAAGATCGGTCGATAGGGGCGTTAAGTCATGTTGTGTTGTAATGTGGTTCAGTAAAAGTGCACCAGCCGGCTTGCTGTACAGCTGTTTTCGTGCATGAGCAGTGGGATTTACTCTCTCACGCAAACTCTGCATGAGAAGGTTGAAGGGCAGATGGGAAAGAGAGAGAGAGAGGGAGAGGCTGAAGGGAAGAGGCTGGAGCGAGTCAGTTTGTCGGAGGCGGAGGATGAAAAGAAGAAACTTTGCTTTTACAAACTTTTTGTGCAGTGTTATGTTCGGTGCATTGTGAGTGCTTTCTCTAAAAGCACTCTAAATAAACATGCCTGAGACCAACTACTTGCTCTCAGTCTCCTGGTGCTACATTAAGGTGTGTGTGTGTGTATGTGTATGGCGTCTTTGTCGTAACTCGATGCACAAGTTTAAAGAACCTTTCTAATGTTAATTCTTTCATGCTTTGCAGTTCAAGAGGATGCTGAACCGTGAGCTCACACACCTGTCGGAAATGAGCCGCTCCGGGAACCAGGTGTCTGAGTTCATCTCCAACACTTTCTTAGGTGAGTCTGATCTTTTATCTTCCATCGCTTGTTTCATTCCAGATATCTGCACTGCGACGGCAACGTGCAGTATCACTGACCGAGACCCAGGCTGGGCACAAATCCTTATATTTGCTAATGTATTCTCACATAAGAGATCAAACGTTGACATAAAGTAGACGTTTTCATGTTATACAACGTTGGCTTGCTGAATGGGTTTACCTAGTGATCTGTCCAATCACTTCACTAGCTAAAATGGTTTTATCGCCCAGCCAGGGGCTCCGTATTTTCCGGTCTGCAATGCTGCAGCTGTGCACAAAGACTGTAAACACTTCCTGGGTTAATTTCTGTTGTACAGTAGAAGCTTTTATTGATGTTAGAACTGTAAGAGTTGTAGTGCATGATGAGAAAGAATGAAGAAAAGCAAATGTAGAAGGAAAGCTGTAGCAGCAGTCAGGCCACCTCATGGTTTACCGCTGCTTTCAAACCAACAAACCTGTGGGTTTTTGTTTTTTTTGGCCTGCAGTTTTTTTTGGTTGCAGAGCGAGGAAGGGTGGTGGGGGTTGGGGGGACAGGGGGGGGTTATAATATCTGTGTTTGACTTCGTTCCAAGAGTTTGTCATGCTGGTAGAGACAAAGAGAGATAAATAATATGCTGTGTGAATCTATGACAGTAGCAGGAAGTGAGCGCTATCAGGATTCGGGGAAAAGAAAGAGACTTTTATGCTATCCATAAAACCACAGTACACAGGAAACGTTTCATTTCTCAAAGTTCCCTCTGAGAAACGTAATTCCCTATATTGCTTTGGGATTTGCGTCAGGTGTGTGTTTTGTAGACAAAGTAGTGCTGAGGGTTTTTGTTCTGGAATGTAGATCAGCGACAACGTTTCAGGGAGACCACAGAGTTTTACTTGTAACAACATTATTTACTCATGTTACGCCACGCAAAAAAACGCTTGCGAAATGACACAGAAGACTTAACCTTAAAGTATAATAGTTATGGAAATGGACACTCACTCACACACACACACTTTGCGTGTACGGGAACCCCCCGTGGAGGGAGAACAAATGAACAGAAGTGAACGAGAGTTAAAAAGGTCACAAACAGTAATGTACTGACTGTGCTATGCAAGGGGGACATTAGCATAACTGACAGATCAAAACCTCTCCCTCGCAGACAAACAGAATGAACTGGAGATCCTGTCGCCTCCGCCAAAGTCTCGGGAGAGGAAGAGGAAACAGCAACAACAGCAGCTCATGACTCAGATCAGCGGAATGAGGAAGGTCGCACATGGACCAGGCATCTCCAGCAGCTGCAGCGTGGCCCGATTTGGAGTCAAGACCGACCTGGAAGACCTGCTTGCAAAGGTAAAATTCACCATGCATCATCAATTCACTCCCTGCTTCCCAGATTTCCCAGTTGCTAGCTTGATCCAAACCCTCATCTCCTTTATTCCTAGTGTCCTTGTCTGAAATTCTAACGTTTGATGGTTTTCTTGGTATCCGAGGTCGTTGATTTCCTAGATTGCGTGGTTTTAAACCTTTCACTGTCTTGCAGTTTCATAGTCTCCACGATTCCTAATACCCTAATCATCTAGTCTCTTGTTCCCCAGTTCCATAGTCTAATGGTCTAATAGTTTCATAGTCTGCTACTTCTACTCCTTCTTAATAACCGCAATGCTCATCTATTCCCAAGGACTTGGAGAACATCAACAAGTGGGGGTTGAATATCTTCAGGATTGCAGAGCATTCCCATCAGCGCCCGCTCACCTGTGTCATGTACGCCATTTTACAGGTCAGTGCCTTGCTTTATCCTTTAGGGATTTTACCCAAATAGAAGTAGTCAGAAAGTCAAAAGTAATCGTGTGGCATTTGAGCCTGAACTAATTTGTATGATGCTGTATGATCTGCAGGAACGAGATTTGATGAAAACCTTCAAGATCCCAATGGACACTTTTGTGACCTACATGATGACCCTGGAGGACCACTACCACTCAGACGTGGCTTACCACAACAGCCTGCATGCTGCTGACGTCGCACAGTCCACACACATCCTCCTGTCCACCCCTGCTCTAGAGGTGAGACATGATCTGTTATTTCTGTAAAATCTTCTTGTTGTAAACTGTTTGTAAACATGCCTTGGAAGTCTAAAACTAATCCCAAAATAATGTACCACGTTTTGTCTGGATTTCATTCTCGTGTGCACGTTTTCTCTCATTGGGATGTAAAGAAGTTGAAGTCAAACTCCTGGGATATCATGAGATCAACATTTTGATTTCAGTCCGCTAATTGTCTTCCCATATTCTTTTCTCCTCTTTCCCAGGCGGTTTTCACAGACTTGGAGATTCTGGCAGCCATCTTTGCAGCAGCCATCCATGACGTGGACCACCCGGGGGTATCGAACCAGTTCCTGATTAATACCAGTGAGTGCTTTTGCCCTTCCATTCCTCCCTTCACATGCAGTTTGAGTAACTAGCACCAGATGGACACCAAACATTCAGCACGTTGTGTCTATTTTATCTACGCTGCCGTTTAGCCGTGTCTAGTAAGACTTTCGAGTAAACACACCCGGCTATTTTTGTGTTTGTGCGTTTTATTTTCCTTCTGTCCTCTTAATTATTGAGCTTTGTCTTCTTTACATATGTTCTTTTATCTTGAATTGGATATTGTGCTTTTGGTTTAGTTCTTTTCTTGTTGTTAACATGCTGTGCAGAAGTTTGGAGGTCTTTATAAATAAATTGGACTCCTCTTGACTTGCAGACTCAGAACTGGCGCTCATGTACAACGACGAATCTGTTCTCGAGAACCATCACTTGGCCGTAGGCTTTAAACTCCTACAAGGGGAAAACTGCGACATCTTCCAGAACCTGTCAAAGAAACAACGGCAGACCCTTCGGAGAATGGTCATCGAAATGGTAAGTCGACTAAAGTCCTCCTTTTGGTGATACCATACAATGCATTTTTCTTTCTTTTGTAGAACCTCTCAGCTAATGTTGCTTTGCTTACTCTTGTTAGGTGCTAGCGACAGATATGTCCAAACACATGAGCTTGTTGGCGGATCTAAAGACCATGGTGGAGACCAAGAAAGTGACCAGTTCAGGAGTGTTGCTGCTGGACAACTACACAGACAGGGTACAGGTGAGATCTCATGGAATCCTGGAAGTGACTTTTGCATAAAAGGGTCATTCTTGAAGAGTCCCACACTAATTAACCTTTGTGATGTCTACAGGTTCTGCGCAATATGGTCCACTGCGCCGATCTCAGCAACCCCACCAAGCCTTTGGATCTTTACCGCCAGTGGACAGATCGCATCATGGATGAGTTCTTCCACCAGGGTGACAGAGAGAGAGAGCGCGGCATGGAGATCAGCCCCATGTGTGACAAGCACACCGCTTCTATCGAGAAATCCCAGGTAGGAATCAAGCACATCAACTTCAGGGCACCATTGGTAATGTTTTCTTCAAATTCTTCAAGTTCAAGCCCTTTAGTTTCTCTTTCCTCCTTATCCTCCAGGTGGGATTCATCGACTACATTGTTCACCCTCTGTGGGAGACGTGGGCGGATCTGGTGCACCCGGACGCCCAGGACATCCTGGACACTCTGGAGGAGAACAGGAACTGGTACCATAGCATGATCCCTCAGAGTCCGTCTCCTCCGTTCTACGAGGCAGAAGGAGACAAGTTCCAGTTTGAACTGACTTTGGAAAGTGAAGATGGGGACAATATTCACCTTGAAGGACCTTCAGAAACAGCTGACATGGACATAGCTACTTCTTCCTCGCCAGCTGAGACGTAGCAGCCCACTATGTTGGCCATGTTGGTTTATTCCCTGAAACGGAGATCAGCGAAACTCCTCGAAATGAAGAAGCTACTTGAAGACTTGACTAGTCCAGAGGCTCTTTTCACAGAGTGTGATCGAAAGGTGACGATTCCTTGGAGCTGGTCCTTGTAGAACTCAGCTAGCAAGTTCTCAAGTGATTTGCTGGCACTGAAGCAGGAACTAAGCAGGTCCTGAAGCTTAAACGTATCGCCAGTATGGGATGCCATGAAGGAGAACTACTGACTCATGATCCGTATGGATTTACTTTATTTTGTACCGCCGTGTCAAAGACACACTAGTTTTTGTTGTTGTTGTTTAGTTTTAAACTAGTGTGTATTTTGTAACATTTGTTTATAATAAACACAGCAGAACCCACATACACATTGAACATGAAGGATTTTTTCTGCTGAAAACAAAACCAGTCTTATTTGAACTGGGGAAACAATGGTTTATTGGAAAACCTGTTTGTTCACGAAGTACACATTGGGGTTTTTATTTTTGTTCATAAGAGACAGTATTCACTGTGTTAACCTTTAGTTGTTGTTTTTTTGTTATTGTTATGGTTTTTAAAAATGGTACACGTTTGCGTATTGTAAATAGAAGCGAATGAACACACAATGAAAGCACTTTAATGCTGACACTGAAACCACTTTAGGATGAGAAAACTATCCATAACGTAAAACAGCGATGTCGCGTTACATCCAAAACGAAAACTGCCCCCATTTTAAACCATCGCTCAATGGTAAGCTTGCCAAAATTTTTCAGTACAGCTGATTTAAGAAATTCAACACGATGTCACGGTCATGACAATAATCATTGACGTCAATGCACCTTATTTCTCAGTATAGTCATGCACACACAGGATGTGGTTTCAAAAAATGTCGCTACATGTCGCACATCCTGAAATCAGGTTTAAAGCCCTTGCAGCTGGTTGGCATTGTGGTCACATGCAGCACAATTAAAGCCGCAATGCTAGGAAGAACAATTATTCTCATTTCTAAAATTGTTTGCGAACTCATTTAATCTTACAACAGTATGTTTCAAACAGCTCCCATGTAGTATTAACCAGCGAACAAAACAATGATCTCACTTCTTTTTTTTGTATCATTGCAGTGCTAATGAGTATTTACCCCCAACTTCCCTGGTGGAATGTACGCCATTATTCATTACTTTGTTCTGTTGTATTGCTGTATTACTTTGTGAATTGTATTATTTTATTAAGTGACTAACTGTCCCACACTGTGACATCATGGTGTCCCCGTGTCACTTGCCAAAGAATTTATTAAACATGAGGAGTTTTGGAAATCTCTGGTGCCTTGTTCAATTTTTTTTATTCTCCTGCTGAAATGAATACACTTTCATTTATTCACTTTAAACGAAGTACAAACTACAAACTAAAGTTAATCTAACAGAATTTGTTATTTTTCATTGGCAGATATATGCAACAACTTTTACAAGATATAGTGCATACAGTATAGCACACAGTATTATAGTGTAGTACAGCTATACTTACGTATATTCTTTTATATGTAGAACTACAAAAAAAAACCTGATACTAACTGCATTTAAGCCCCGAATACGATACCAACTGCATTTAACCCCCGAATACGATACTAACCGTATTAACCCCTGAATATGATACCAACCACATTTAACCCCCGAATACGATACTAACCGTATTAACCCCTGAATATGATATTTACCATAATAACCCCTGAATGTTTTACTAAAAGTATTAACACCTGAAAACGATATTAACCACTCTAGCTGAATTTTCCACACACACACAGTTTTTCCCCCAGTTTTGCATGGCAGGAGATAGCAATCGTGTAGACGTGACAGCAGCCTCCACTCCAAGGCGAGCGAGCAGCGAAGCATGCGGTGTAGAGCAGAACTCGCACAGACAGTACGCTATCACGCTCCGGCATGTTCTCACTTCGTTACAGCACAGTACTGTCCACAGAGCAGAGGAACACGCTGAGGAATGCTGGACAGTGATTTCTCCACTCAGCGCCATCAGACTCTAAAAACCTACAGCAGGTTGTTCATACGGCTGAACTCAGGCCGTGCAGAGAAGCGATTAACATGGACTCATTCAGCATAACATTAACAATCCATTATTACTGCTGTAATAATGAGGAGTGTAAACCGAGAGAGAGAGAGAGAGAGAGAGAGAGAGAGAGAGAGAGAGAGAGAGAGAGAGAGAGAGAGAAAACAAAGAAAGAACAAAAGAAAGAAATGAAGACAGAAAGTGGCAAATATAAAAGAAACAACAAAACAAAGAAAAAGAATTTATTGTGTTAAACATGATATTGTTTGTTTTTCTGACCGTGTGTCAGTATTTCTGTGAGATTTAAAGGGTAAACATTGACTGGAAGTGTGGCAAAGTTAGAAAGGGTGTTGTTGTGGTGTGTGTGTGTGCATGTAAGAAAGTGACTAAACACTAAAGAGAAGTCTGAGTTTCTGAGTCCTGAGAAGAAAAGCAGTGTGTTTACTAAAGCAGCAGTGACTCCGAGGCCAGCATTTTCCACTGCACTTCCAGCAGGAGCCGAGGAATCCTGGGAGTTTATTTTTGAAGAAAGCAGTGAGGGCCGAGGTTCGCTGACGTCACGTTCCCGGGGAAGCGAGCGTGGAAAGACGAAAGACGAGGCACAAAGCCAAGTCGGGGCTTGGAGGAGGGCAGGGAAGGAGATAATACCTGAAAACAAGTGCTCTCGGTCGACTTACAGAGAAATTTCCTGCTTCCGTTATCTCTTCCTCGGAATGCAGGCCCAGGGCCAGGACTCGTATCGGGTGGGAAGTTACACAGAAGTCATTCAGGCAGAACAATAAGGGTGTACACATGAAAACAAGCTGAAGGCCAGCGAGCGACAAAAAGAGCTCTGCAGCAAAGGAAAATTACATTTCTACACCTGAGGGGCAAAACAGCGAGGGACAAAGTGCTTTAAAAGAACAAAAAGAAACAAAAATATATCCAAGAAACAGAATACAAAGAAAGAAAGAAAGAAAGATTGTGTCTCGTTTCTCTATGCCAGGTTGAGGTTTTCAGGTGTCAGTGATCAGGAGGTTATGAGTCTGAATCCCAACACAGAGCGGCTGCTGAACGCTGAGGGAGGGTTCGGGTGACTGAACATAGCAGTCTAACACTCAGTGTGAAAGTGAAAAGCCGCATCGGAGTGCTGTGAGGCGCAACAGGTGGAAACCTGCTTTAAAAACACTTCTGCTTGTGTGTTTATGCTAAACACCCACTGACTGCTTCACATCGCTGCTCTGACGTCTTTCACACAGAACTTCATCAAGTGTTGTTGTTGTGGAACCATACCATTGTGTGTGCAGGTTCAGGATTTCACTGTGCCCCTATCATTTTTCCACAACTGTCTTTATCTAAACTCATAAACATGTTCGACACGTCACAGCTTTCCCGCAGTGACTGCTGAAGAAAATAATCCAGCACATTTCATATACAATCAGGCAGTGTATATGAAAAACTACCTTATATAGGCCTTTCATTCTGGATTGCGATTGGTCAGAAGGCGTCGATTCATTTTCTATAACAGTAGTTCTGAGAGTAGCACAGCTGTACATCACGGGTTTATATTAAAGTGCTCGGAACAGCTCATTCACTGGGAACTTTAAAAAAAAAAAAAAGTTGATGTGGTGAAATTTTCTGCCATTTATGTAACATTTATGGAAGGAGTGTCCAGTGTCAGCGCTTTGTAACGGTCATACTTAATTCTTTGGCTTTTAAAGTCAAAGGTTGCACTTGATTTCAAAACAGTGCCAACAAACTGCATTGAAACCGAATACACACAATACATCGAGGCAAGCAGTGGGTTATTTACCACTTTATCCAGCGCTGACAGAGCAGCCTATAAATCATTCTGCTTGTTATTTCTACTCAGAAAATAAAAGAGCTGTCTGACAATTATTTTCTCCAAAATTTTAGATGGAAAATTCATTTTGGAGATCGGACTGTAATTGGAGGAGTCAAGATGTGTTCATAATGGCAGGTAAGCACTCAGGTGGCTCGGCTAGAGGACGGTATTAAGGCACAGAGATCGTCACACCCAGAAGGACTGAATTCATCAAGACGTTCTGGGTGATAATCATTTGGACAGCTGTTCTCAAACTCTTTGTAGCCAGAGACCTGTAAAATAAAGTCTGATTCATCTTTCCACTGGCAGAACTGACTTTGGTGCTTGGACCCCTTAATAAAATAACTTTGATAATGTTGGCTGTGAATTCCATTACTGTAACAAAAATTTCAAAATCATGTATCAGTTGTAAAAGACAGTATTAACTCTCCATTCTGAGTGAGAGGGGTGGAGTTACTGTGTTATTCTCTCCTGTCAATCAGAGTGGTGCTAGCTAATCGTGGCCATCTGTGAACTCAGGTATGCGGAGGAGGGCAGTTAGCGCTTTCCTCTGAACGTGTTTAATCAGTTCATCTCTCTGCACACGCACACGCACACACAACATGAGATGATTTTCCATAACAGGCTGCTTTCTCTCCATTCTGTAATGAAGTACATACTGAAATAACACATTTAATTTTATCGTTTTTTATACTACGTGTATACTATAAAAAGATTGAGTGCTCATATCATTAATCATTACAACAATGTTGATTCAAGAACCTAACTGAATTTTTAGCCTTTATTGGTATATACTTTTCATTATCACTACCTGCAGTAACTCCACAGTGTCAGTGACTATACCGTGAACTCGAGCTGATCTCAGATGACCAAACAGCACAACCTTGTGGCTATAAAAATCATTCATACACACATATACACACACACACACACACACACACACACACACACACACACACACACACACACACCTCTCTCTCCTGGGCTTCCAGAGCTTTCAGATACATCACTAGTGTTTTAATCCATTATTCCAATTTTATATACAGAATTCCTTCAGCGACTCTAAGGTCAAATTCAACCTTTGAAAAAAAAAGTACAAGACTAGAATTAAATAAAGTTGTAAGATTCACAGCATCATTCTTGCTCTTGTAACCCAAATGTAAAGAGTTACAATTGACAAAATAAAAAAAAGGGGGAAAAACATAATTTAAAAGAAGTAAAGCAAAAACAATATATAGAAAGGAAAGAGAAAAGCAAATGAGAAAAATGAAAAGGAATGAAATGGAAACAAAGCAAAGCAGAAAGTTTTAAAAAGCAAAAGTAAATGTTAAAATAAATAAAAAGGAGAGAAAATGTATTTTAAAATATTACTCAATTTAAAAAAAAAATACAAATTATTATTATTGAAAAAAAATCCCTTTTTCACATTTAAAAAAAAGATTTAGAAAATTTTAAACCAAATGAAAATAAAAAAGCAAAGAAAATGGAAAGGTAATTGAAAAAAATTAACAGGATATTAAAAAATAAAGTTTTTTTAAATAAGACTTTTAAATGCATAAAAAAATGTAAAAGAAAGAAAATTTTAAAAAATAGTCATAGTAATTTAATCAATCATCAAGCTTGCAATTCAGTTCAATGATAACATTCTCATGCATTTCAAAATTCATTTGCATTTTCTATAGGAATGCAAACATTATGGAAACAACATTTTCTTTTGGAAAACATTATTATTTTAATGTATATTCTTTTGAATGAATTCCATCTTTACTTTGCCGTTAATCACCTACAGATGAATGGCTCATGACTGGATGACTAATAGACAAAATGAAACCAGTGTCATTTATAAGGTATTTCCAGTAAAGTTTGTCCAGTCGGCAGCCATTTTGTTGAGGCTCCAGAACAGTTATTCTCAGTCACACAAGACCAGGCTCATCTAGGTCGGCCATTTTTATTTGAAATGGCTGTTAAAAGGGCTCTTGGTGATCTTAAGCTTTACGTAACATATAAAAAATACCTTTTATTTTTCAGATTGCTCTGGCTACTGTGCAAAGCACTCTATATTTAATCTGATAGTCCAGATATTTTCTGATAGGTGACTGGCTCTTTTTACTAGAAGGACGGGACTTACATGATATAGGTAGCTGCCTTGTTGAGCGTTACACACTGCTCCATTCATACTTTAAGCAGTGTCCTGACTCGACTCATGCTGTCTCTGGTAGAACGGACGATGGAGTTTAAATCTGATCTTCTTTTCCTCCGAAAGTTAGCTTTAGACTGGCATCTGTTGAACTTTTCAGCTGATGTTATCAGTTTTTTGGTTGTTTTTTTTTATCTGTAGGAGCCTATATTTTTTG
This sequence comes from Ictalurus punctatus, assembly GCF_001660625.3. Lineage (NCBI taxonomy): Eukaryota > Metazoa > Chordata > Actinopteri > Siluriformes > Ictaluridae > Ictalurus > Ictalurus punctatus. The sequence continues at coordinate 11,871,217 of NC_030422.2, read as the reverse complement.
TATCTCAGACACACAGTTCATTTCAGGTGTTCCTACTAATAATCAGTTCACTGACCTAAGTCACATCCAGCTGTTTATCGAGCAGCTGGATCTCCTTCTCGAGCTTCTTCATCTTCATTTGCCGGTACGCGATTTCCTGTCTGAGGTAACGTTTATACAGCGCCGTCACATCTTCGTCTCTCTGCAAATAAAACTTTCACAACTCGTGATACGGTACTAAAAGAACACTGCAAGGATATTTTTTTATGAATAATTATTAAACGGATATTTTTAACAAAGACACACCTCTCCATCAGCAGGTCCCGAGGGTCCAGAAGGTCCAGGATCTTCTTGACTTGTGTACGCTTCAGTCCCCTGCACAGGGAACATGTGAAAGTCGCAGTGGAAGCATGGCAGCGTTACCCTTACCATGTCCACAGATATTCGAAATTATCATGTTATAGATCACAAGTTACCTCTTCTGAATGAGAACACACCACAATGTTCTTCTCATCATGTTCTGAATCAGATCGCTGCCAAGAAATTGCAAATTTACAGTCAGTTCTTTCTCCCACCCCCCCAAAAAAAGACACTTAACAACAGTGAAAAATCTAGACCAAAGAGCTGAAATTCTTCTAAAAGTTGTATTCAAATTTTTATTACTTAATCCACAGGTTGCCTACTAGACTGAACTCTATCCCACATCCTACTTAGAACGATGAACCTCCAAACCACTAAGACCCTTATTAGAGTATACTGGGAGAATGGATTTGATCAGGAAGTTGACCAAGAACAACCAGCTACAGGTCTACAAATATCCACCAATCAATACTTTATGGTAGAGCAACCAGATTCAAGACCTTCAGAAACAAGACTCTGTGGTCTGTTGAAACCAAGATTTAAATCTTTGGCCCTTGAATACCAAGTAATATATCTGGAAAAACCCAGGCACCATTCATCAACTGGGAATTCAATCCTTTCCCTGAAGCATGGTGGTGGTAGCATGATACTTTGGAGATGTTTTTAGCAGCAAGGACTGGGACGTACACAGCCAGAGCCTGCTCTTGAGAAACCTGACAGAGTTTGAGAGGGTCTGCAGAGAAGAACAGTAGAATATCACCAGAATCCACTTGTGTTGAGCTTGTGTGGTGGGGAATAATATAATATAGAACAAGTACCACATTAAACACTAGATTTATTCCAGAATTTTAATAAAGCAGTGTGCAATTTCTATCGCTCTCTGTTGCCTGTGAGAGGAACTGCAATGAACATGGACAAGCCTTTGATATCCCCTAATCAGCTCAAACACCTCTATTAAAATTCCATATGCCTTGTGAGTTGATGCTTATGTAAAACAGAGCAAGGTTGAGCACGTGTCATCTAACTAGAGGTGGAGCTAATTTCTGGGCTGGAAAAATATCAAATAAGGCTGAAACAAAAGACTTGTGAGTTGCAGTTTTTCAAAGATATAAAAAAACAAAATATGATTATTTCAAAGTTAATAAACATTTTTAAATTTTACAAACAGCATCTTTAATAGTGAAATAAAAACATTGGCTTACCTCAATGGGATCTTCTGCACAATCAAGAATGGTTGGCGCTGTCTGTATAAGAGTTGCAGAGCTTTCTGGCTCTGCAAAACATTTAATAATTAAAGATTTACGAGATTTATTGTTTTGTAGTCTGGACTGAATACTGAGAAAAGTACTAATCAATAGTATGGCACTGATACCTGTAGCTATCAGCCTCCCAGCGCTAACGCCAGTCTGCTTGGAGGAAAGGCCCAAAATGGTGCCATCGATCACCGGTCGACCTCTGATCTGCCAAAGCGCCACCTCTTCGACGGGTGAAAAGCCGGTCGTCGCTAAACCTCCACCAAACCTCTGCTTCCGTTTCCTGTTTGCTAAAATTGGAGCACACGTTTCACAACAATCGTCACACACAGCAGAGTGCAAAAAAAAGTACTGGATACACTTACCACATTGCACAATGTTTTTGTATTTAATTTTGACCTGCTGCCAGGTGCGCTTTACGTTGTTGGGGTTGGCACTGTAAAAAAAAAAAGGCAAAGAAACAGTTCATTTTCTAATTTTGTTAAATTATCTAATTAACGATCTTATTGAAATAGGCCACACCCAAAAACTCTTCTCGGCTAACTTTTAAGAAAATACTTCAAATAGGGCTGTTTACCATGTTTCACAAGAAAAATCCATATAAACGACCCAGTCATGTGGTATTCACAACTTCACAAGTTGACAGAACCTATGGAAAATTTGTTGGTGGTCAATGCTAAGTGTATTTTTAGTCATACAACCCTTTTTCTTAATCATTTACCAAATCATCTGAGAGAAATGTTGATCTTCCTGATGGTTCCTGACTCATTTCCAAAGTCATCATGCCTGACTTTTTCCTCTAGTTACTTGATAAATACTTAATTTCATTTCAAACATTATTTAATTTGTGACACTACTTTTGACTTTGACTATCCAACCCACAATCTAAGGAAGATTATTTAGCAGTTGACCTTAAGTGTAATTATAATGGGGTTTTTTTTTGTCATAAGGAGTGTTTTCTTATTAATTTCCCCAACACATCTGAGAGAAATGTTGATGTTTCTAATCGTTTGGTCTTATTTAGAATGTCATTCGGTCTCTATAATGTTTGCGACAGCTGTGTTAGACGACAAAAAACATTAGCTAGCATAAAATTACGGTCAACGGCCATATACGACAGTTGCCTAGCAACAGTGTTCTACAGGCCTGGACGATACGACTTTTCTGAGTTATCGGCAGAAGTTTGAGCAATAAATGTTGAATATGTATTATTTTTTTGTTTGTTTTATTTCTGTTTCAGCATAAAAGACTGAAAATGAGCTTAATCTCGGCAGATATACTGTTTTCACTGTTGCCTAGCAACAGTGTTCTCATGAATGGTGGGTTTTTTTTTTTAATGTATAAACTAGAAGTTAAGAATGATCCTTGCTTACTAACACCACTCTTGTTCCCTAATAAATACTTTATTTCTACTTTTAAAAAATTATTTTAAGTTGTATTTATCGTGATGTTACCCTATAAACTTTCATCAGGTCACCACTGAGCTGGATGGGTTTTATACTGGGCTATATAGTTTTTTCGTACTGTACCAGATTTGAGCTTTTAGGTAACTCTAAATAAATCTAAATATATAAAGAAGACAAAAATAAATGTTTTAATAAATAAATAAATAAATAAATAAATAAATAAATAAATAAATAACCAAAAAAAACCTTACGCATTTAATCTGTCGGCTATTTTCTGCCAGGCTTCCACTCGGGATTTGGCCGCAGCAGCTGTGTTACATTTCGCCGTGATGATGGCTTTGTACTCCTCAAAAGTCTTCAGGATTATCTCCTGCTCGAACGGGCTGAAGAAAGCTGCTCTTTCTCTGGCCATCGCTCAGTGTTTTCATAGCTTTTTCACACTGTTTCAGAGGCATAAAACAACCCTCTGGATTAGTTGAGGCAGAATTTATACATCTTGCTAACACTATCCGGCTAAAGCGATTAACCCGAATAAAGACATCATTCCGCGCATGCGCAGTCGACCTACCGTCCGCCATGTTGAGAAACTCGAAAGCCGCACTACCGCACTAAACAGGATGCACATACATACACACACACACACACACACGGCATATTACATGAAATATGGATACTATGCAAACATTTAGTACGGAAGTATACTGGTTTCAGCGTAGCCATGGCAACCAGCAAGCACACTCATGCGAGATGCATAGCCTACTATTGTGATCTTAGATTTCTAGAAGTAAAGAACAATGTAGGCTTCATTAACTAGAAGAACTGCAATTCTTCCATGAAACATTAACTTCCAAGTTTAGTGCACCACGTTGCTTCATTCTCTCCTACTTAGGCTACTTGTACAGCAGGATATAATGTAGTGCGCCTACTTAGGGAGAGGAAGTCATTTGAGATTAGGCTCACGCGTTTGACGTCATCCAGACTGATTTAGATAACCTGATTACTGACTTTTTTAAATGTATTATATCATTTATTATCTGATTTTTCTTAAAAGAGGCTTTATTATTATTATTATTGATGTTGTTATTATTATTATTAGTAGTAGTAGTAGTAGTAGACTAGTTGTAGTAGTATTGTCATTATTATTAGTAGTATTAGTAGTAGACTAGTACACAGCAAAATAAACAGTGTTGATTTAACACCCACAGTGTTGAATTTACACCCTACAGTGTTTATATAAATCCATTGGACTCAAATACACACTCTGGGTGTTAATTCAAAACTAGGGATTTTACTGTGTAGTAGTAGTAGGCCTAGTAGTAGTAATAGTAGTAGTAGTAGTAGCAGTAGTAGTATGTCGTTTTTATTCTGCCAGATTATTAGGTAATGTGTAGGCAAATCAAGGGAAACACATACAGATTTATATTATAACTATATCCACTTCTGAAAACAATAAAGAAAGAGAGTAAGCTACTCTATTGAAAAACAAAATCGAAAAAAGGTTATTATAAATAGACCTGTGCTATATATTATCATCCAATTATTTATAAATGCATTTATTACATGATTATATTTATTAAATACTTTAATAATGAAAAACACAAAGTGTGAAAGTCTTTCACAATCAGTCCCTAATATAGTCTTTTTTAAAAAAAAAAAAAAAAATAAATAAATAAATAAAAAATTGATAATAAATAGAATCAAACAAACAAACAAATAAATAAAATGAGTTTATTGCTTGAGATAGATTTCAGATTGATGATGATTATTCATCCATTTTCTATACCGCTTATCCTACTGGGTCACGGGGAACCTGGAGCCTGTTCCAAGGAGCATCGGGCACAAGGCAGAGTACACACTGGACGGGGTGCCAATCAATCACTGGGTACAAAACACACACATTCATGCACGCCAATCAGGCTACCATCTTTGGACTGGGGAGTAAACCGGAGTACCCAGAGGAAACCCCCACAGCACGGGAAGAACATGTAAACTCCGTACACACAGAGTAGCAGCGGGAATCGAACCCCCAACCCTGTAGGTGTGAGGTGAACGTACTAACCACTAATCCACCATGCGCATTATTATTGTTATTATCATTATTATCATTATTATTATTAAACACTAGACGGCGCTAAGGAGGAAGTCGGGTGTATTAATCTGTCACCGCAAACACCGCTCCTTCCTGAACATGCGCTCTATATAGGGTACAAAATGAATGGCTTTTGCCCCCTATGTAGCGCACTTCATATTTAAAGTGGAGCCGTTTAGGACGCGTCCAAGTATGTGTGTGTGTCCGGTCCTGGCTTCTCTTTCCTCAGCATCCTCGTCATCATCATCATCATCATCATGACGGTGATGCTGAGCGGCTCCTCGGTGCTGGCGATGGCGTGTGTGGATGCTGCCTGAGCGCCTGGAGAGGAGGAGAGGAGGAAAGGAGGAGAGGTGGAGAGGAGAGAAGAAAGACGGGACAGAAATCTTGCTCGGTATCGGTGTCGGTTGATGCGCGTGCGTGCGTCGCTCCGGTGGAATGAGAAGCTGCTGCAACCATGATGGAAGGTGAAACGATGTTGCTTTAACCTTCATGTCATTCCCGGCAAAAAAAGAAGAAAAAACAAACCAAAAAACAACAAAACCTCATCCTCATTTCACGCAAGCTCTGTTCATTTCTCTATCACACCTCTCCCCAGTCCTGCTCCATTTATTCATGCGTTATTTTTCTAACGCGCACATTTCAACCTCGTCAAAGGGTGTGTGAGGGAGCTGATGACTCGGGTCAGGTGTCTTAACACAGAAAACACACGGAAATGTTCAGGAAAGGAAGCATGTAGGACCAGAATGTGGAAATATCCTTATAAACCTGGTGGGGTTAAGAAGAAAAATGTGGTCAGTGTCAGATGTTGCCTTCTTTAGTTTTCCTAACCGAATATAACCAACAAGTCTGTCTCACCTACAATCTTTTCTGCAGCTTTGGAATTCTGGGTTGTGACCGGTCAGAAGCTGTTGATTCATGTTCAGTAGCAAATCTGCGAATTACAGGTTTCTCTTAATCGTTTCTATAGTAACAGTTCACATGGAGGGATGTGTACGGAGGACGCTCCACGGAACCCAAATATAAACCGTGTGTAATCACTGATTCTGTAAGCAGACGTTTATGCAATGTGTAGGGAAGGAGTCTCCAGTGTCCGTGCTTTGTATAAAGCTGTAACTTTACATTTTCAGACGTCTTCAAGACAGAGTTTACGCTTCTTTGCGGTTTCTTGGTAACACGACAAGCTGCGTTTTGTTTAGTTTTTCTGTCTTATTAACCTCAAGAGAGAGAATAAAGAGAGGGCCGGTGAGGCTACGACTGTTTATAGCTGCTATATCGTAAGTGACAACAGGAACTCGTTCGAAAGACATTCCACAACATTACATGTAACGTGTATCAGTAGATACAAAGTACCTGTTGTTCTTTAAGGAATAAAAACCATAATCGTTCGCAAATTGCTGACATTTAAGAGGAATAAAACACTTGGGGCCATGCTGTTGTAGGAAAATAATCCTAAACTTTTGGTTGTTACCAGTAATTATATAATTATAACCGCATGTCACACAGTGCTTTATTCAGCGCCTAGGAAAAGTAATTTCAAAGTTTGCCATGTGATATAAATATTCATGAAAAGATATCAATATTTCTCTCTTTCTTTCACTCTCTCTGACTCCGCCCCCCTTCCTCTTCCTCAGGACTGAAGAAGCGAACCCGAAAGGCGTTCGGGTTACGCAAGAAAGAGAAGGACACTGACTCCACGTAAGTAACTCCATCATTACATTTTTTTGTCATTCATTTCATTATAGCTACCACTTTAGCACTTTGCAAAAAAAAAAGCAGGACACCCTTTGTTTGGCTCAGGAATACCTGAACTATGTTATCATCAGTTTAGGCCACACCCCCTTCATTCCCCACATGCATCAGCATGAGAAAGAAAGATGAAGCTATGATTGTTGCAATGCTAAACTGGTGGCTATCAGCTTCTACTACTCGTTAGCTACATTAGCCTCTTAGGTCCAGTACTAAGTGGCTCATTATATCTGGATTAAAGACATGTGCTTAGCATTCAGAAATCCATCACATTTATATATGAATGATGTGAATTCCTGTTTTATTTGATTTTAGGGGATCACCAGAGAAAGGCAGATCAGTGAGTACAGCCATGTTAATAAGTTTGACTGTTTGAGGTCAAACGTTTATCGCTAACATTGATGTATTCGAATGTATTCAGAGCTACGGTAAATAAAACACGTCGTTTTCGCTTTGTGTCATTCCCAGAAAAAAGCCAACGGTGCTCCTAACGGGTTCTACGGCGAGATAGACTGGGATCGATATGTAAGCGACGCTCCGAGTATTACTCTGCTGTGACAGCGTATCCGTATGATCGTATATCGTGAAAAGGAAATGTGATATTGTTATATTTTTTGCTGCTGGATCACAGTATTATCTCATGGTTCAGCAGCACATATTGAGTTAGGAAGTTTGGCCCACTTTCATGTTGTAACAACGTTTGAGGTAATCGTTTATTGCTAGGTATGACATTTCCCTGACTAATCCATTGATTGCTTTTGTCTATTCCAGAATTCCCCTGATGTGGATGATGAGGGATACAGCATCAGACCCGGAGAACAAGGAGGAAATATCCTTTCTCGTGTAAAAACAATATAATTCAATAGATTAATATTTTCGGGGCTATGTCTCAACCCACCTGGTCTACACTGCTGTGAGTGGCTTTGTTCTCAGTGTCTTATGTTCCTAGGGTTCCATGTTTCTAGAGCCCTGTATTTCCAGGGTCTTATGTTCCTAGAGTCTTATATTCCTTATATCCTGCATGCCCAGGGTTTTATATTTTCAATGTCCTATATTTCCAGACGCCTTTGTTCCCAAGTAACAACATTCCCAGGCACCATATTTCTTAGCTCCTTGTCCCAAAGATCCTGTCTTCCCAGAGTCGGGTGTTCCAAGGGTCCTATATTCCCAATTCTTTATATTTACATAGTCTTGTGTTTCCAAAGTCTTTATGTTCTGATCCCTGTATCCCCACAGACCTTTACATACAGCCTTCTGTATTCCTTGTTCCCAGAAACCTATATAGTCCTAAAGTCATGCATTTCCAGGGCCCTACGGTCCTGGTCTTATGTTCCAAGGGTCCTTATTCCTAGAGTCCCATATGTCCAGGGTTCTTGTTCCCATTGTCTAATGTTCTCAGTGTCACATATTTCCAGAGTTGTATAATCCCAGTTTATTGTTCCGAGGTCCAACGTAATTGGATCTCATGTTCTTGGTTCCCTTGTTCCCATGGTTTCATGTTCCCAGGGTCCCATGAACCTTGAGAAAAAGAATGACTTGAGAATATAGGACTCTGGGTACATGGGACCCTCAGTAACCCTAGAAAATGGGACTCTGGGTATGTGAGACCCTGAACTTTGGTAACCTTGATCTTAAGGACACTTTCACATGTATAGTATAAAGGGGAACATTGAGACGACATTCAGAAACATGCTAAACCGGTGTTCCTTAACGGAGCTCCACCGCCTGCCAAAGCCAAAATGTTCTTCTCATCCAGTGAGTCAGAGGGTGAGGATGAGCCAGGGAAGAAGTTTAAGATCAAGATCAAGCCCCTGGCACCAGATAACGGCACAGTGTCCACAGTGGATGAGCTGAAGGCCTCCGTGGGCACACTGGCCATCTCGACCTCGCCTTTGGTAAGAGCCAACAAGACAAGAGCGTTCCAGTTCTCAAATCCTGTCACGTGTTGTCACAAATTTAGCTAATAGCTAATGCTTTAAACAGACTTTGTATTGCAACGCTAGCATCCTTAAAACAATCTAATTTTGCTGCCTCCCTTTATTTGCCTCCCAACAGATGAAAAGTCCGGTAAGTCTGAAGCGTGACTTGATTGTTAGCGTGTTTAAAGATTAGCAGGTGTAAATATCATCATGAGCTTCCTAGCAAACTTGAGAAGTGTTATTATTAAATAACAAAACAGAGCTTGAGCTAAGGATGTTAAAAAAAATGGATCACTGTATTAGTAGTAGTAAAGTGTTTTTTTTTTCATTTACTAAAAATAATAAATGTAATGGTGTCTAAAATAAAGCGCATTGTTAAACAGCTAATTATTGTGATATATTGTATAACTGATTATTGTCACTTTTTCCTTCCTTTCTTGCAATCACAGAGGCGCAGCCCAGTAAGTTTGCAATTTGAGATTTTTTGAGTCATTACAAAAGCAAAGTTGGACGGGGCTCATTGTCAGTACTCAGAGCTGCCATTCAGTACAAGCACAAATGTAGCGGTCGCTCTGTGATGGACCAAATGTGCCACCCAGTGACAGGCCATGGCAACAACATGGGTCATTAGGCCAAAACATCTGGGAAACACGTGTTTCTTCACAGAGAAGCCCAAAAAAACAGTCCTTGATTCACAGTTAGGGTTGGAAGAAGAAACTGGCTCCATATTTTATAAAACTGCCAATTTGCTAGATTCAAAACATCAGATGGCTACATGTCTTGTGACACTTTGTGGTCTAGGTTTTATGCGCATAAGCTAGACAGGCATGGTTTGGACAGACCCCAGGTTGTCATTCAGACATTGAGAGGTTGGCGTAGAAATCGTACCAAAATTGTTGAGCTTTGTAGCATTGGAGATGATTGACTTTATTTTTCGCTACTGATATTTACAAATCTGTTTTGGTGGATATCGTCTTCATTTTTCACAGCTTTTCTTCTTGGTTATCCAATCAGAGGACTGATTCTAAGCACCGTATAATTCCAGGGTCCTGGATTTTATGTTCCCAAGACCCTGGTTTCCAAGGCTCCCATATTCCCAGGAATGTATGTTCCCAGGATCATATATTCCCAGGGTCTCATGTTCCCAGGGACCTTCTTCCCAATAACCTATATTCCTGAAGCCCTATTTCCCAGAATCATATGTTCCCAGAGTCTTGTGTTTCCAGCATCCTATGTTCCCAAGGTCCTATACACCCAAAGCCCTATTTTCCCATGATAATATGCTCCCAGGTCCCTATGTTCCCTATAACCTGTATCCCAAGGAGCCAGTATCCTCAGGAGCCTATGCTGTTTTGCTCCTCCGCTCTTAGAATCGAGGAAATGTTCCCAGCGTCCTGTACTCTAAGGTCCTAACTGGTCAGAATCTTATGTTCCCAGGATTTTCATTGCCATTGGGTCTATGTTGCTGCTTGTAAGGACTGCTGGTTAAAGGGCAGGATTTGTTGGAATTTGCGCATCACTAGAAAAATAATTACTAGCAAGTCGTAGAACCACTTACCTGCCACAAAAAAAACTTTGCTGTCTTCTTTTCCACAGTGTCCATTGAAACGAACTATCTCAAGTAAGTGTGAAATGTGTGAACATCCTGTTGTTCAGATTTTAATTTGAAAAATCATAAACAGAGCACGATTTGTGGAATCCACCCTAAGCTGTTACTCCTGGTTGTCCCTCTAGGTGAGGAGATCGCCAGGCCGAGACGTTCCACTCCAACACCGACTCTAACTTTAACGCCTGGTCCGGACACACCAAGGTTAGCCGCTAGCTATCATGTAGACACACAGAGCTTTAAACATCAGTTGTTTTTAAGATCTGGTCAAATTAGAATGAAAAGTCGTTCATTTTGCTATTAGTTCTTGCTTATATTTCAATTTTGTTGTCCTGTATGTTCTGTAGTAAAAGGTTATCAGACAATGCTTCAGCTTTTTTTGGCCCTCCATTTGAGGCAAACTTTGAAGCACCAAACTCAGAAGGTAAACAAACCCAACATGCAACCATTTCTGATTCCATATGTCTATACAAATTTCACCAGTAATATTTCAATAGATAAAATGCTCGGTGAGTTAGCTAGCTTTAGCCTTTAGCAAGTCAGCTTACTATTTCTTTTTCTTGGAACATTGAGAAAAGTCCTGTTTCATCATGTTTAGTGTTCATAGCGGAGCCGGAGCTCTGGTGTCCATCGATGCCACACAACACCTCCCCATTGAACAGACGCTTCCCCACAGGAGGTAAAATATTATTGATAGAGATTTTTTTTCTGGGTTATGAAGGCGGCCATGTTGTTTAATCACAAATATGTCCTTACAGCTCCACCTCCTCTTCCTCCAAAGAACATTCCTGCCACTCCACCCAGCTACAGATCCAGCTCTCTGGAATCATCAGGTAGGAAGATCTGTACTGTACTACCATTTGGCTGGGATTAGTTTTCCGGACACTCGGAAATCACAGCAACATCTGTATTAAGATTTTCTCAACTCTATGCAAATTAGATATGGAGCTGTAAAGTGACCAATCCAAACGATTGGCTCGAATGATTCGAGACCTATGGTGTGTTTGTTCCTACTTGTAATTAGTTCTCAAATGACAGTGCTAATATAAAATATGAAGGTGAAAATCCTGCAATTAAAGGGTGACATCCAAATCAAATCTTACATCCAGCAGCTCAACAAAGGTTATTCAAGGCTTTTTGATCTTCAAAATTATTGTTGAAGGCCCCAGCGAGAATTGAACTCACGACCCCTGGTTTACAAGACCAGTGCTCTAACCACTGAGCTATGGAGCCTCATGGCATAAAGCTGGTTAGAGCACTTGTTATGTCAATAAGTTCACACCCTGGAACATCATTTTGTTCAACTTGTATATACGTAAGCACTGAGGGTGTGACTGCTTTTATAAACATGTTCTTCACATTCTTATAAACACATTTCCTCTGTAGGGCTCCATAGCTCAGTGGTTAGAGCACTGGTCTTGTAAACCAGGGGTCGTGAGTTCAATTCTCGCTGGGGCCTTCAACAACAATTTTGAAGATCAAAAAGCCTTGAATAACCTTTGTTGAGCTGCTGGATGTAAGATTTGATTTGGATGTCACCCTTTAATTGCAGGATTGATAGTCATACTAAATTGCACCTGTGTGTGCATGACACAGTTGACTGGTGTTCCTTCTGGAGTGAAATCTCCTCCCTTTGGATAAAACATGATTGTAAGCCCCAGAATCTGCGTTAACGTCTATATCTACATTGCATCACAGAAGCTGGAATTGCAAATATGAGGGCTCAGAAGTGCTGGATTCATGAGCAGCAGTTAAGCAGAAAGTATGCTTCCTTTTTTATGCGTACGCCCGATTTTCTACTTTGTACGTGCAGGTCGCACATGCACACTTAATTATTTTGCGCTATTAATTGTTCCACAAAGTGGCAGCATTGACCCTGGACTGTTGATTCTCAAAGTAGTTGAAGAAAAAATGGAAGAGATGGAAAGGATTCAGGTTAGAATGTACACGCATTTGTATAATTCTATCCTCAAAGAGTACATGGATTTGTATACGGGCACTAATCGTGGCGAGAGATTGCCCAAGCATTGTTCTTCTTGTTGTCATGATTCTTCTTCGTTGCCGTCCTTCACAACAAAAGACCTGCTTTACTGCTCTGTATTGATTCTTGTAGGCCAGGATAGGTAGTGCAAGTTGTCCTAAAGCATTAGATCAGATACATTGGAACCTAGGATGGTCCATGAGGTTATCACCCTCAGGCTGATAACCTCATGGACCATCCTAGGTTCCAATGTATCTGATCTAATGCTTTGGGAACTGAAGTCCCTAGTTAAAAAGTTTTTTACGCATCGCCTTTCATTGAAGGCCCCAGTGAGAATTATACTCACAACCACTGGTTTACAAGACCAGTGCTCTAACCATTGAGATATGAAGCCCTGTGAAATATCTGCAAAACAAGTCCCAAGCTAGAATCAAACTTACAAACCCTCATTTACAAGACCAATGCTCTATCCACTGCTCTATGGAGCCCTACATGAGTTATAGTAAAGAGTAAAGAACAAAAATTAAAGCTCTCTTTGGTCACACCCTTGGTGCTTATGCACACACAGAATGAAAAGAGTGATAACGTGTTTGCATTCCAGGGTGTTTACTAATTTACATGCCAAAAGGCCCACAATGTAAAAATCTAAAAGCTTCTGCAGGTTTCAAGTCGCACACAGTCTCACAAACTGTGGTTTTCCCAGCCAAGTAGTCAATTATGAGTGAGAGATCACTGATATAATTTTCTGTCCCATCATAAATGGTTGGACAGGGTTAAAAGGGCTGAAGAAGTAGAAAGACCTACTTGCTGGAGTGCTACCAGCACTGTAGAGATAGGAGTACTGTAGTTGCACAGTCTGTAGATGATTGCATCATCCCTGCTGTAAAAAAGGTAATCTGCCAGACTTAATGTAAAGGAGTTTATCACAATATAAAGTGCATAGTGCAGGAGAGTGTATGATGGCTACAAGGTAATTTTCTCAATATGTTCTTCTCACTCCTTTATCTTGGTGGGTCCTCAACTGTCCCCAATCAGTCCCAGGTCAGCAATGTAGACCTTTCTGTATAGTTAGGATGCGTGAACCTCTTTGTCACACCAGATTACAGCCCATTTTCAGGCAAATACTGTCATTTCTTAATCCACCTAGGATGGGATTGATACATCAACTGTGGCATCCCCAGGGATATTTGAGGTAGGCTAGCACCAGTCTTTCCAGGGTTTTAACATAGATGATAGTACAATAGTCAATCTAGTCAATATCCTAGTCCTTCTTCACTTGTCTGTAAGAATCAGTTTGACCTGTTGGTGGTATATCGTATCACCATGCACAGCAGATGTCAGTGATGATCACATCTGCCCTAAGTCTGGTATCCTGAAGCAACATCACAGATGCCAAAGCACTTCAATCTGTACAATTTCAGCTTCTCTCTAGTCTTATGTGAATCCTCTATGTTTTTTGGGCAGGTTATTACAGTGTTGTTCCGAGTGTAAGAGGAGAAGGATCATCTTCTATCTATCGGGACGTTCTACTATCAGACCCTACAGGGGGACCTGCTCTTCCTGACATGGACAATGTATTTGCCCCATCGGATAACCCCAAATCTGAATCAGAGATGTTGCAGTCCAACTGGGTCAGTTTCACCGATGGGACAACCTCCAGGCCTCCACCACCTAATGAGCCTGCCCCTTCCCCACCTCTCTCATCTTCTTCTGAGGACACGCCCCCTACTTCCCCTCCTGCCTTATCCCCTCCTCCTCTCCACCCTATCCCTCCACCTGAATCTCCTCCTCCCCCACCCCCAGATTCCTCCCCAGACTCCCTATCTCCTGATGAACTGCCTCAGCCTCAACATTCCACATCCCACCTTCAAGAATCCGGCTTTTCCATGACTACTCCTCTCAATCTACCCAGCCCTGGCATGCCCCCTCTGCCCGCTGTGCCACCTCCTCTGGGGCCGCGAGATGACACCAGAAGAACGCCAGACTCTTTTGGGCTAAGAGAGGAAATCCTCTCACTTTCCACCTCACCCAAGGACATTGGGATGGGGGGTTTGCGTGGCACACCACCTCCACTGCCCCCTCTCACCTACAGGAGTGTGGTTGTCTCACCAGGGCCTTGTAGCCGTGAGTGTTCCACATTCTTATAGTCTCTTTTTAATCCATATGTTCTGTTTGTTATGTCGGGGGTGTTCCCCATAGTCCAAAGGTGTTAATGTACCCTCAGAAGGTACACCAGTAGTCCAACTATGTATGTTAATTTTCACAACAATAATGTTGTTCTAACTAAAGGTACGTAAGATGTCTCTTTGAGGCTACCACCCCACTAACATGTATTTCTACCCCCACCAAAAACCCCACGTGTCCTCCAGCATACCATTTTTGAATGTGCATAGCTTCTAAACTTTAATAAGAGAATAAAATTCAAATCTAGAAAAAGGGTTTCAAGGCCAACCCTTTAGGAATAACTTTTAACTGTCCATAGAACCCCTTAAAGAGTGTACACAGACACAACAATGGAACTCTAGCATGATTTTCAGACAGGTAGACAAAGAGAATACGTAAGAGAAAGTAAAATTCAGGGTGGACATATTGCCAAAAATTGGCCAGTGGAAGCTGAAGATATTAGGTACCACACAGTGAGTTGTGCTGTATATTACTTTTTTAATTTAAGACATTGGTAGCCCAAAGAATTTCAGCAACTAGATCGTCAACAACATAGGGAAAGGTGTATGAATATAGTGCTTACAAACATAACCATTGTGTCAAGATCTTCCTGTATCTTTAGTGATCATGACCAGCCATAATGTTTGTCTTTTTATTGTGTGGACATTTCAGGGAGTTAGACATTTTTTTCTTCTTCAGGGCCTTCATCACCTGCTCGTCCTGGCACTCCTTTATCAGCAGGTAGCCCAATACCACCACTCCCACCCCGGCCATCCTCGCGGCCCAAACTTCCCCCTGGCAAACCAAACATGGCAGACTTGGTACAATATGCTCCTCTTTCCTCACACACTAATTTTATTATTTTAAATACTACTTATATTGTTCTTTGCTTGATATATCGCTTTGCTTGTATCTTTCTCATTTGTAAGTCGCTTTGGATAAAAGCGTCTGCTAAGTGAATAAATGTAAATGTAAATCCTTGGATTTCAAGTAAACCATCATTGGGTTTTTCTTTCTGAAATTGTCTACTGTTGGCTCCCAGGCTTGGCCCTTTAGCGCTCCAGTCCACTCATGGAGTCCTCCTCCATTCGCTCCCCTGGCCCGAGCAGAAAGCAGCTCCTCCATTTCTTCCATCACTTCTCTCAGTGCAGCGTCCACGCCAACGCTCGGCAGAGAGTTCAACCTTTCTGTTTCAGGTGAGCTGCTAAAGATCTGCACCAGGAGGCTTCCAGTTTGTCATCTTTCGCCTGATAACATTGGTCAGATGAGTGGCAAAAGCTCTTCAAGACAAACACCATGATTTACCGCATGATTTACCACATACCTTCACAAACATGCAGAATTTAAGTTTAAGGCTAGACTAACCAGGAACCGGTGCTCAAGAAGATCTCAATTTTAGTCAGATCTTCCTTAGACTCAGTTGATTTAAACTTAGAGTATACTGTAGATTTAGTCAAGGCTAACTTAGTGTAAGGGTGTATCTGCTGTTATCTCTTTGATTTAGCCTGTTCCCGAGGACCAAGTCCACTTACCATGGGTCCCCAGGACACTCTACCGGTGGCAGCAGCCTTCACAGAGACCATCAGCGCCTACTTCAAAGGAGCCGACCCCAGCAAGTACGGACTACGCTGAACAAGTCCAGCTGAACCATGAACATGTCTCAGTCATGCACGTTGACTCATTAATCCCAACTATCCCTCGCTCTGGGTCTCTGCAGGTGTGTGGTGAAGATAACTGGAGAGATGGTTCTGTCCTTCCCAGCAGGCATCACAAGACATTTCTCAAACCAGCCAAGTCCTCCAGTACTGACCTTCACCGTCAACCATTATGGCCGTCTGGAGCAGGTCCTCCCCAACCCTCAGCTCCTCTGCTGGTAAAATCAATGTGTATAATGTCAGAGGTTGCAGAAATTGACTCTGGAATATCGTTTTATATTTAGGGGGAGCAACAGGGGGTCCGAGTGTGTGAACGATGTTGCACTGTTCCCCGCTTGGATTCCAGCTAAATCTTCCTGTCCCTTAGGCTAAAGCTTTCTGTACTTGATGTACAGGGCCTCGGATATTTGCATTTTGCTGACATTGCTAAGATTTGCTAAAAAAAAGGTGAAATCTTTAGATTATAACAGTGAGACTTATATGCAGTGACCCGATGCCTGCCGTCTCTGACTGTAAAGAGTTTCGGGTGAACATGCCCAACCTGATGGTACATCTCAAGAAGGTGGCAGACCAGCGGCCTCAGGCTACCTACTACAACGTGGACATGCTGAAGTACCAGGTGAGCCAAGAACACACTTTATTTCAACAAGTATCAATGACTAATCAAATTGTATTTCCTTAAATGACAAAATAACACAGTTATACCACAGCACTTGATTTCTGGATTCTGATTGGTCAGAAGGTGACATTTGCCCTGTGTTTTCATGCCCAGGTGTCAGCGCGGGGCATCCAGTCAACTCCGTTGAACCTGGCGCTAAGCTGGCGCGGCGATGCTAACAGCACAGACCTCAGGGTAGACTACAAATACAATGCAGAGGCCATACACAACCCCACACCCCTCACCAACATCCACTTCCTGGTGCCGGTGGACGGCGGTGTTACCAAACTGCAGGCCATGCTACCTCCAGCCACATGGTGAGTATCTGTCATTAATCCTGTCATAATAACTTAACCGTTATTCATGAATGTTAGCTCAGCGTCTAACATTTTGTGCTCGATGGATGTGAGTTCAAATCCCAGAAATGCACAGCTGCACTCTTGATGTTTTGATCCACATACGCTTATGCTAGCATGGCTAATTAATCTGATTGAACGAAACATATCTTTTGCTGTCTCAGGAACCCAGAAACACAGAAGATACTGTGGAAGATCTCTGAACTCTCACAGAAATCAGAAAATGGAGGTACAAGACGTTCAGTTTCTTTTTGACTATAATGATATTATCATTTTTGTTCATCTACTCCACGTTGGTGGTGAGAAGAGTAATGAAAATCCTTGATTTATTTGAATGACCTTTGGTTACTCAACTTCTAATTTGTTTCTTCGTGTTCATAGTAATTGTTGAGTAATGAGCTGTAAGATTATTATATTAGGAATAACACACAATGGGCTGTGCTGTTACTGGAGACTCCTTCCATAAATATAAATAAATAAACTCCTCCTTGCCGAAACTGTCATCAGATCATACAGATTTTTAAAATCAGTTTTATATGTCGCGTCTTCCATAAGTTCCTGCGATTAACCTGTCACTGTAGAATTCATCGTTAGAATGAGTCCATTACTATAAACTGGGCTTCATTATAAATGGATGGGGAAAAAAGTTGATAACTAGGAAAACAGAAAGCTAAGAACTCTCACACTGTTACAAACGGTAAAATTCATGTCTCATTAGTGTTCATTCTATAAGCATTTTGTTGTGTTTACCAACAACTGTAGCCCAACTGTTGTTCTTAAAGAATTTATTAGCCCCGCCCTCTCTACCGGGTCAAGCCGTGAAAATGCTGTAAAGTGTGTAAAGCCAACGTGATGGGTCACGTGTGTGTGTGCCTGTTTTTTCATGTTAGGAGTGGGGGCGCTGTTGTGTCGCTTCCAGCTGGCCGAAGGTCCGAGCAAACCATCCCAACTGGCCGTGCAGTTCACTAGTGAGGGGAGCACGCTGTCTGGCTGTGACTTCCAGCTGCTGGGAAGCGGATACAGACTGTCCCTGGTTAAGAAGCGCTTCTCGACAGGTGTGTGAATTTGATAAATAAGGAATGAAAGATGACAGGAAAATAATCAATGACGTAACGCTGGAGTTACCGTTACAGCCTTGAAGTCGAACATTTCCAGCACAGCTCTTACACCGCTGCAGTTTGACAACGATTAAAAGTATAACTTGGCGTACTTTTTTATCCATTTACATTTGGTGTTATTAGATATATATTGTCTGGTTTTTTCAGTGTTATTTGATCTATTTTGACAGGTAAATATTTGGCAGATAACTGATGCCAGTTAACGACGACGACTCGTGGAACAGATGGAGTGACGACGCCTTCGAACTCACCACTGAAGAGACTTAATGTTTTTAACTTTCAGAGGAATTCCTTAACTTGGAATTTCACAACCAGTGTCTTTCTGACATAGAAAATTGTGTGTGTGTGTGTGTGTGTGTGTGTATAAGTATAAAGGCAATTTCAGGACATGCAATGCAGCAACATTGTTTGCTGGGCTTATGCACGAAGGCAGAGTTTCCTCCTAGAGCTTGATAATATGTGTGTTTCTTTGTGTGCGAGAGAGATTTTTTATCCCTGGCATGTGCCGATAATCAGGTATTTAAAATATTCCGATATTCACCATGAACAATTCTTAGCAGGGGCACTTTTTTTTAATTTCAAGTCACGATAATTCTGTTCATCAGATAAAACTTTCTGAAATCTGACTGAAAAATTTAAAGATGTATTTTTATTTGTGATTCATGAGGTAAAATTAGCTAGCGAATGTAAATGTACCTGAAAGTTACTGTCTAATTTGCTAGCTAGCATTAGATTGCTTTGTTTAGCTATAGCTACCTATGAAACATAGGGATAAAAGATTTGCAGTCATTCCTCGGGTGAACTTTAGCATGAAATTTACCTAATGACAGGCTAGCTAGCATTAGGTAACTAGCTAGTTAACTAATACTACAAGCTATACCCAATAACGGACTCTTTGGGGAAGGCTAGCTATTTGTTTTGTAAACTAATTAGCTTTAGTTGCATAGCCCCTTACAGCTGCACAATATTAGATAGCTATTTGCTATATATCAACAGTGAATATAATACAACACGACAAGCACTGTGTTGAACCAGTTAACTTGATATTTGATACGAACGCTGATAAAATATCAGGAGGAAATCGTCATTTGTTAGAAGTTATTTCCTCAGTTTCTAGCTAGCATTAGTTAACTACTATTAGTTAGCTAGCTAGCTATGTTCTCTTGCTGTTTAATATAAAGGGGTAACATTTACTGAGATATAAAAATGTAAAATCGGCACATGCCTGGCGATATCGTGTACTGTTAGTCCGAGAGTTTGATTAGCCAGTACAATAACAGAAATGCTGAGGTAATGTTCAGTTATCTTTTAAATATTTATCCCCCCAAAAAACAAACAAACAAGCAATGCAAATATATTACTGATACTGGAGTTCAAATTTACTTCAAATTTTCTAACCAAACGTTGAATTCAAGAGGAACTTGGGGAGGGGGATCAGTGAAGAGACCGGAACATCGTAGACATCAGATTAGTTTCATATGACTTTTGATATTCATGTCGGTTGTGAGGTGACGTTATTGTCTGTGAGGTCGAAAAAGCGGACATGATGTTCCATAATTAGATATCGATAAACTCTGGAATTTCAATTTTCATGCAACATAGCGATGCCTGAACATTTTCTAATCACGTGTCTTGAATCAAAATACGAATAATGTTGATAATTAAGCGACACAGAATCTGTGTCAGGATTTAATGCAGCATTCCGTAGTATGAACTATTTACCAATTTGATTTTCCACAATGTGGATTTTTTAACGTTTTTTTTCCTGTAGCAATATTGATGATTGTGTATAAATGTAAGATAAGAATTGTTATATGTATGTCTAAACGGATATACAGCTTCTAGTAATTTATCATAAGTCAATGTTTAGTAGTTGAAAAAAAATCCATGACAGCACTTTATTTCACTTTTATTTGATGTTATTTTTCTGCATTTAAAAAAAAGCACATTATTTATTAAGTATATGAACGGCCATTTTATATATATCAAAGTCAAAACCACTTTTTCAGCGTGTATTGTATGATGCTTTGTATTCTAGGCAAAGAATTGGTTTGAGTTCGTTCCTCTGAACCACCAGGTGGCGATGAGAATCACATGGATAAACCCCAGATACCCACCTTGTCATTCAGCAAGATGGCTGTAGATACCTCACACGTCAGTCTCCCTGGTGGTTATCTTTTATTTAGTGTCTAAGATTCCTCAGTTCAAGAACTAGCCACATTGCTAGCCACAGTGTTTTTCCAAAAAAAAGTTAAATATAATATTTTCATTATAACTTTTCTTGATTAAACACATTTCACTACACAACATGGCCACAACATGGTTGCAGCTAGCATAACATAGCAATTTTAGGTTAGCAAAAACTCTTTCTGGAAGGTTCTAGACAGTTGCTTTTTTTGACTGCAAATTTAATCAGTCACATTGTTCTGGGTGTTCTGAAGCGAATTCTTTCATAACATTGAGAAATGTACAAAGTTGCTCTAACATTTTCAGCCGCATGAACGAATTTGGACCAGAACTGAATACGTAACATATGTGACATATGTCTTATGTGTTCCTTTCTTTTTTCTTTTTTTTCTTATTTATTTATTTTTTTTACATAAACAGAGTAGCTCTTCAGTTGTTAAATAATGGATCGTCCTTGTCTGATTTAATCGATAACGATTAGATTGTGTTCATACATAATTTGTAGAAACATTTAGAACTGTAAAAAGGTGCCGCAAACCAATTGCATATGCTCAAATTAATCATACTGTTAAACAATCTGTTTTTGCTGTATTAGTGTGTTTATGCTCTTCCTAATTTTAAAAAAAACATTTAGGACAGGTCTGAGAAAATTCTCTCATGAGTTTACGTTTACACAAAGTTTTTTTAATAATATAAAAGAAATCTGCTACTGAATTACATATAAAAGTAGCCAACCAGCTAGAAGAATGCTAGCTGCTAGTCAATTCCTAGCTAACACTGAGTGATATCAGAGCACATAATCTGAAGTGAGAACGTTTTCTGAAGGTTATAAATATAACGTTGGTGAGATATTGTGAAAATGTGATGGTCTGTGTTTACAACGCTCACGATGAGACAAAGACTAACAGTATGAAGATGTTTGTGTAAATGTTCACACTGCTAAAATATCGTTCGTGCAGTAGCATTTCTACAGTGTTACATTTCTAAATGTTTCTGAATGTTATGTAAGAATACTCCTCAGAGCCCTGAGAAAACCCTGACAGAGTGAATGTTCATGAAACTGAAAGGTAATTAAAACCTTTCGGAAAAAGCGCATCAATTATGCTTACATAACACTGTTATAACATTGTTGTCAGCATGCTTTATATCTGAACACTGCCGGAGCTAGCATTGCGGCTAGTTTCTTTTAGTCAAGGAATTCAGTCAAGGATTCTGTTGATTCTTACTTAGTTTGAAATTAACAAAAAACAAAACAAAAAAACAGGGTTGTATGTGTGTGTTTATCACGCTTCAGGACGACGGCGTTAATTAGGTGATGTTGATTTTGGAAAGCTGTGTATTGTGTATTATGTTGTTTTTTTTGTTGGGGGGGGGTCTTCATTTTTAGAGGGTTTATTATTAACATATGATCCACACACAAAAGAAAATTCTGGAATTATGAATGCTAATTGTTTTGATCAGGATGAATCAGGAATTTGGCCAAGATCAATTTAGCAGATTATTTTGTTTGCGTTGTTATATTAAATTGTCATTTTTTTTAGACCTTGTGTGTATGTGTGTGTGTGTGTGTGTGTGTGTGTGTGTGTGTGTGTGTGTGTGTTACAGTTTCATCCCATAGAACAGTCCATGTGTGAAGTAATATCTGTATTTATCAGTTGCATCTTGTTCATTACAGATAAAACAGAATATGCAAGCGGTTATTGTGTAGGATACGGCCTTCACAGGGTCTATGATAATATAAAGGTTGAAAATGATAGGTATATTAAAGGTGTAATATAAAGTATTAACATAAAATAAACAAATGAAAAACACCACTGTGGGGTCTGTGTGCTTGTCAGCTGGTTTCCGCTTGCATGCTAGCTAGGTTAACAGTAGCAGGTAAATTTTTATTTATATAAAGAATGTATTTATTTATTTATTAATATATATAAAACACGATGAAATTTTGGACTCAAAGTGAAAGATATTATATAAAAAAGGTTATTACTGACTATAGTAAATATTTAAGCAATTTAAATAAGTAGGCTATGCGATTTGAGACACTTGGATGGAAGCCCCGCCCCCTTCTCAAATTTCACCCAGTGACAAAGCGGCACTGGCATTTCCATGACAACACGGCGCTACAACACGAGCACTTGTATCCTGCTTCACTAAAGGCCTCTGCTCAACCGAGTCAAAGGGGTAATGTTATTATTTTCACTCGTTTATCCCTAATTTCCACCTTTTATTCCTCAGAAAGTGAGCTAAAGTGTGTTGGAAGTGTTAGAGGATGAAAGGCAAGTGTTCAGTTCAGAGTAAAAACGTGATCACTTTATATATCCTGTAAATAAATGAAAGTGTAATGCAGAGAAATGCACAAATCAGCTAGCTCTCATTAACAACTAACGATAACTTAATAACTAACATTTTGTATGATTTCGTATGATTATAATATTATCATTGGAATTATATTCATAAACATAGAACAGAATAGAGGCCTTCTCCAGAATATTAGTGAATATCGGCATCTATAAAGAAATTAATTTAATAATTAATAATTAAAGAAATACATTTATTAAAAGTAGTTTTTTAATTAAAAAAGGAAACCAAAACTTTTCTGAATGTATTAGAGGAGGAAATCAACATTTCTGTTCCAGAAATATATACAAGAACACACAAGACTGTTGTAAAAGTTTTAAAATGTCCATGAAATATTATTAATTATTAATACATTTTAAAAGTGCAGCGTTTGATCATGTCAGATGCGATGAAAGAGAAGGCCGTCCGGCTGCTGAAGAAGCGAGAGAGCATGTCGTCTCTGGGCAGTCAGGACGTGAGAGCCAGGAGGGAAGATCTCACTGTCAAGACCAAGGAGTGAGTTCACTATGTTCCCTTTACACCACATGCACTCGATTAGCTGAGACATGTTCAGTGTTTGACGTTTAAGCCTTTAATTTCGCACTGGGGTTTCGATCTTAATGTTGCTAACAAGTACAACGTAGTGGAAGCTTATAGCTACCAGTTTAGAATATAAAGCATCACACTCCCACAACAAAGATGTCGTTTGGCTCAGTAACAACAGATTTGTCATTCGAATCCCTTGTTATATACAAGCTCTGCCTTTGTACTTTAGGCCACACCCCATACCTGAGTCAGATGC